>NC_140383.1:3130000-3292500 GCF_054491055.1 Hypomesus nipponensis | reverse complement strand
AGGGCAACCTCCTCGTGAACCTGCGTTGTTTCACGTCCAAGTCCTCAATTTAGCGTAGAGAAAAGACCCCCGAAAAAAGGATAATAATTTTTTTAGGGCTTTTGAGGAAGGGCTGAAACAGTTTATAAAAATACTGTCCGGCTGTGTAAAATGACAGATTACTCATGAGAGACAGGAACGAGAGGAGATTTCTCATGATTTCTCAACGCTATGGAAAATGCTAGAAACTTTACTACAAAACTACTGTACGACACAGAGTAAGTTCAAGTTCAAGATTGAACACCCCTACCTCTTTACTCAAACACTAACCCTTTGCTTGACATTAAAGACTTGATGCTATGCCTGTCAGAAGTGACTAACAGCTGATAGGCTGTTTGTTAAAATAAGAGAGATCCTTTAACAAGGCTCCACTCAATACACATGTTCAAAAGGGCAAAACCACACCGTGTTAAATGGAATAACTTGAAACCACCATATTAAACATTCTGTATTTGTTACCAAAACACAGTTCAATAAGGCCACATTTTCAAATTCCTTTTAAAAGTCTGAGTAAACTATCGACAATCTGTATCCATAACATACTTTAATAACCATGTAAGATGCCTTCCTTTATGAATTCAACCCTAAATGAGAAATGACTCAGTCACTCTGTGGCAGATGAGCTGAGGATTCTGGGAGATTGTTTGTATCGTTGTCTTTTAAAGTCGACATGTGTGCAGTGGGATTACTGTCCATCAGCCTGCTATTGTTTATTGTAATGGATTTCATTTGTGCGACTCTCATCTGTTGTAGTTTCTTATCCAGACATCATGTTAACAATACAACTCAGACTGGATCCTACTCTCTATTTAATTGGACACACAGATAAACGATGGTGTGTGTGTGTGTATTTATAAAGAGTGTTTCTGGTCCAGTGATATGTTTGTTTGTGTGTCCATGTGTATGTGTGTGTGTGTGTGTGGTGTGTGTCCATGTGTATGTGTGTGTGTGTGTGTGGTGTGTGTCCATGTGTATGTGTGCGTGTGTAAGTGAGGGGGAAGAAGAGGGGAAGAGAGGGAGGCACAGAGGCAGAGAATTCCTTTCAGACGAGGTAATCTGTGGATAATGGGGAGTTTAGGCAGCGTTTAAGACAGCATAATAAAACAATGAGAGACTTTCGAGGGACTGGGAAGAAATAATTAACGTAATCCATGGTTTTGACGGCGCGTCACTTGAGAATTGGCGGCTCGGAATGGAAAACACACCAGTCTGGTCTCAGTCTGATTCCTCGCTAGTTCCCCGATCACATCTCTGTCTGATGGTGGCCCCTACCTGTACTGTACCAAATTCTTCAGTCCTCCTAGAAAATACTAACACGTAAGGAAAACCCGTACACCCTGTCTTTCTCTCGCTCTTTATCAACCGCACACGCTATCAAACACACACACAGACAAACACATAAAACAACATCTCTGATTTCTATCTCTCTATGTCGCTAAAACACACACACACACACACACACACACACACACAACATCTCACCACATGCACCCCATCTCCCCTCTGGTCTGGTGCCCCCTCCAGCCCCCTCGTGCATGAATCAGGTGCCTTCATGCCTGCACGTGCCGGGGGGGACAGAGGAGGAGGGGCTGGGCTCTCTCTGGTATGCACGGTTCAAATCCCTCGGCCTGACCTGGGACGGTGATGTGGTTCTCCAGAAGATAGCAGGGCCTGACCTCCTGTATCCTGTGCCCTCTGGTTCTCCTCACTGGTCCTGCCCTGGCCAGAGTAAGCTGCTCGTTGGGAATGCGTCCATCAGAGGGATAACAGACTGCCACGTCACGACAGGGGAATCACAGTGGAGATAAGCTCGCCTGTGAAAACAAGTGGCCCTTTTACAGTGTTTTTGCACTGGGGGAAACGGAAATCTGCCCAGCGCTCTGTCTCTGTGTTTCTGTCCGTTCCTGTCTGTCTGCTCTGTTGTTCTGTCCCTCTCTGTCTCTCTCTGTCTCTCTCTGTCCCTCTCTGTCCCTCTCTGTCCCTCTCTGTCCCTCTCTGTCCCTCTCTCCGTCTCCCTCTCTGTCCCTCTCTGTCCCTCTCTGTCCCTCTCTGTCCCTCTCTGTCCCTCTCTCCGTCTCCCTCTCTGTCCCTCTCTGTCCCTCTCTGTTCCTCTCTGTCCCTCTCTGTCCCTCTCTGTCCCTCTCTGTTCCTCTCTCCGTCTCCCTCTCTGTTCCTCTCTGTCCCTCTCTGTCCCTCTCTGTCCCTCTCTGTCCCTCTCTGTCCCTCTCTCCGTCTCCCTCTCTGTCCCTCTCTGTCCCTCTCTGTCCCTCTCTGTCCCTCTCTGTCCCTCTCTCCGTCTCCCTCTCTGTCCCTCTCTGTCCCTCTCTGTCCCTCTCTGTCCCTCTCTCCGTCTCCCTCTCTGTCCCTCTCTGTCCCTCTCTGTTCCTCTCTGTCCCTCTCTGTCCCTCTCTGTCCCTCTCTGTTCCTCTCTCCGTCTCCCTCTCTGTTCCTCTCTGTCCCTCTCTGTCCCTCTCTGTCCCTCTCTGTCCCTCTCTGTTCCTCTCTCCGTCTCCCTCTCTGTTCCTCTCTGTCCCTCTCTGTCCCTCTCTGTCCCTCTCTGTCCCTCTCTCCGTCTCCATCTCTGTCTCTCAGTTTCAATCTTTCTCTATTTCTCTGTGTCTATCTCTCTATCTTTCTGTGTCTATCTATCTCTCAGTTTCCATCCATCTGTCTCTCTCTCCGTCTCCATCTCTCTGTATTTCTCTCTACCCCTCTATCTCTACCTCTCTCTCTCTCTCTCTCTCTTTTTTGTAAACACAATCCTCTACACACACACGCGTGTGAGACCCCAGGATGGAGGGAACTCTACCTGACCTCAGGTAAAGGTCACAGACTCCCCACAGGCCAATCAGATTGGATCCCTGCTGAGATCCTGGCCAATACCGTTGGCTGGACCAGTAGTTAGGGAGGGGCAGGGATTGTGGGGTTTGGAGGCAAAGGAAAACAAGATCTCTAGATCAACACAGACAGCCTTGATTCCAACATGTCATTTGTTGACTAGCCTGCAGAGATTCAGAGTCTCCCATCAAGTGTGTACTTTGTGATGGAGAGTTTCACTGTTGATTTGAGTTATTGCAAACCTGCCAATATTTCAAATACTGGTCAAAATCTTGTGCAACTGTAACCAATGTAAACGTCTGTTACACAACCATTACTTAAATATTCTGCAGTCCACAGGATAGGGCTTTTATATCTGTGGATGTTGGATGTCAACACATTCCAGGTCTACGCCAGGAGATAGAGCTGTAAACTAAGACATAGGCCTGAGCAGCATAGCAGTCAAGCATCATCTTATCTTGTGCGATGTCCCACGTTTGAATGTTGAATATTTTGGGCTACTGGTTTAAACGGGGATTGTCTGTAACTGTCCGTTGGTATTACCTTGAGAGGAGCTTCCTGGTATGAGATAGATGCTGGAATATGTCCACCCTGCAGACCAGTGTGCCTGTGGGCTTAGCCTTGGGGGAACAGAAATGAAACTAGTCAGCGCTCGAGGGGGAAGACTTTATCAGACATCGCCATAAGCATCCCACACATACGCCCATGGATCTTTTGGTGTGTGTGTGTGTGTGTGTGTTTGTAGCGTGTGTGTGTGTGTGTTTGTATCTCGCCCGCTGTGATTGGCCCAGGGCTCGGTATCAGATTATCCTAAACGGTTCCGTCCTGAGCTTGGTGACGTCAGGCCATCTCACAGTCAGCCTCTTCAAATCCTGCAGACGCCACACTGAGATGTGTGCCAGTTTGAATACCTGATGTTATTTGTGGAATACTGCAAGGTAGACATTAAATAATATATTAGGTAGAGGATACATCAAATTAGAGGGGCGCAGAAACACACACAAACAAAGGATTTAGTGAGTCAACGCAATTATTTGATTATGCAAATATGTGCATTATTATTTGTTTGCTGCCATAAAGGAACAATTTGCTGAACAAGACTCGGATCTTGCCTCAAATCCTTGACGTGAGATCACACACACACGCACACACACACACACACTCAGCAGTCCCCACCGCTGCCTGAAACAACAGGAGCAGGACAGTGGGCGGGGCCAGAGATGGAACCACCACGGAGCAGCTCTCTCTCTTTTCCCTGAGAGAGAACGGCACGGAAGTGGGGACGAGAGACGTTTCCTTGGAGACCGTGTCAACAAAGAGGTTTGATCTTGTGTTGGATCAACAAAACATAATCACCCTCCAGTCCAAGCTGGGGAGACTCTGGCAGCCGTCTTCCCTTTCACTCCTGAAAAGGAACCCCCCAGGGTTAATGTATCATCACGTATACTGGAACTCTTTGAGATCTTCATAGACACCCTAATCAAAAATTCAATATAGATTGGAGTTGAAGGAGACACATTTTTTTATTTTATTTAGCTGTCAAAAGCCAAGTGAGACGGCTTAGGCTTGATCACCACATCAAACAGCTCAAACCTGCCGAAAAGCCGTCAGACAGACGTTCTTCCTGTCCTCTTTTTAGAACATGTCTGTTCCAAGATCGTCTTTGTTCCCGCGGCGACGAATGCAAAGTCAGTCCATGTGTCATGTGAGGGTACATACCAGCGTCATGTGATCAATGCTGCCGACACACAGAGGGTGAGACAGTCCTAACGCTTTCATTCACGCAACACCCCTGATCCTCTCCCAAGCAGCCACAAGGAATTAGTCCTCCTTCGTCTCCCTCTGCCTCCTCTCTCTCTCTCTCTCTCTCTCTCTCTCTCTTTCTCTCTCTCTCCCTCTGACCTCCTCTCTCTCTCTCTCTCTCTCTCTCTTTCTCTCTCTCTCTCTCTGCCTCCTCTTTCTCCCTCTGCCTGCTCTCTCTCTCTCTTTCTCTCTCTCTCTCTGCCTCCTCTCTCTCTCTCTCTGCCTCCTCTCTCTCTCTCTCCCTCTCTCTCTCTCCCTCTCTCTCTCTCTCCCTCTGCCTCCTCTTTCTCCCTCTGCCTCCTCTCTCTCTCTCTCTCTCTCTCTCTCTCTCTTTCTCTCTCCCTCCCTCTGCCTCCTCTTTCTCCCTCTGCCTCCTCTCCCTCTCTCTCTCTCTCTGGCTCACACCCTTCTGCTCACCGTCAACACAGAACATGCTAAAATCATGTTTAACATTAATCGAACATCACAGGTTTGTGTTTTTACCTTGTAGTCAGATGAGATAGGTGAGTCCTCCTCACAGGTGTGGCAGAGTTCTGCTTGCAGTTTCTTATCTTCATGACGTGTTTGGAATTCTAGCCAACATCACGCACCGGTGTCCCTACAGGAAAAAAAGCCGAAACAAAAGCAAATTATGAAAGTAATGATGTTGACTTAAATACCCCACACTGGCACACTTTAGAAGATGTTTCAAAACAACCACATCAATGCTTCAATTACTGTGCCTCATGTTGTCGGTGGTAACAATAGCAAATGGCTCAGTCAAGATCATTTCAACAGGTAGAACCAGCATATCATAGAGATGGATGGAGAGAGAGAGAGAGAGAGAGAGAGAGAGAGAGAGAGAGAGAGAGAGAGAGAGAGAGAGAGAGAGAGAGAGAGAGAGAGAGACAGAGAGAGAGAGAGAGAGAGAGAGAGAGAGAGAGAGAGAGAGAGAGAGAGAGAGAGAGAGAGAGAGAGAGAAAGAGAGAGAGAGAGAGAGAAAGAGAGAGAGAGAGACTATGGAGCCTCTTGGGTCTTAACTGCTCTAATTATATTTTGCAACTTGTCTGCAGTTTTAAAAGCTCTATTCCCAAGTGATTTCCAATTTTCCAGCATTTGCACACAAGTTGATGCCCATGAAATATTCAAACTCTTAGACAGTTAAAACCCATGACAAATGTAACGTTGAGAGACCGATTTCAAGCTTTTTGACATAAGGCACAGACCTATTTTATGGAATTAATATAAAATATAAAATGGAGTAAATAATGGAGGTTCTGGTAGAATAGACTCCTATCTACTCTAGGTACCACACACCTGATATTCACGTTGTATCAAACAGCAATACCATCTGCTTATCATAACATGCTCCCGGGAGCAGTCAACAGATCACACAAGTAGAACATAACGATGTGATCCAATGTGTCTGGTAATGCATTCTGTGTTCCTTGATTTCAGTTGAATTGTCAGCATGCAGTAGACAGGGACACGATGAGATGACTGTTAACATGGCTAGCGCTAATTCTCATATTTACAACAACGCTTCTTAGTTAAAACCGGGACCAACAATGATAAGGATGTTTACTGAGATTCCACAGTCAGTGACAACCCTCTCTCCCTCTCTCTCTTTCTCTCTCTCCCTCTCTCCCTCTCCCTCTCTCTCTCTCTCTCTCTCTCTCTCTGTAATGATGGATGGTTTATGCAGTCCTGTACACTGACTCACTACCCACACCGCACTGGGCCCTGGAACAGTAACTCCTTTAGGTGATGGTTCTTTTTAATATTCATGTTCTAAATGTTCAAGCTTTGAACACTGGGGCAGATTTAGAGGATTGCCTGGGCTGTGGTGTTCAGAGCACACTATAATTGGAAATGTCTTCATTATTTAAGTACTGAGGCCCCCTGTTGCATCTCTCAGACTAGCCCAACTCTGAAGGTGACATTCGCAACAAGAAGTTTCACCTCGGGCAGACGTAGCTGCCATAAATATTTGAGTAATAACAGAAATTATATCAAAAAGTTGAAGCTAGCGATTTAAAAAGAGACATGTTTGAATTCTCAGAGCTCTATGAACTGGTAGGGGCAATTTTACGAACACTTTGTTAGGAATGCCCTGAGGGCTATGCGATTAGCATACTCTACGTGACAGGCCAAACTCAAACTCAATTCTCACATTTGATTTATTTACTTCATAGATAGAATCTCCCCATCGCTGTCCATCGAGTGTAGATATGGTTGAACATGCAGATCACTTCTTACCTGCTCATGAGAAGATACACGGGTCTGTGGGGCACAAACAAAATCACTTGAGGACGTGAAGTGTGGGGGTCAGATGTCTGAGCGGTTAGGGAGTCGGGCTATTAATCAGAAGGTTGTTGGTTCGATTACTGGCCGTGACAAATGACGTTGTGTCCTTGGGCAAGGCACTTCACCCTACTTGCCTCAGGGAAAATGTCCCTGTACTTACTGTAAATCGCTCTGAAAAAAAGCGTCTGCTAAATGACTAAATGTAAATGTAAGTGTCGAACCATCAGTATTCAAACTGGGGGGGTTAAGGGACCCCCCTCCCCCATAAGATAGATATTGTTGAACTTGGGAGGTGGCATGTCATCACATTTTGACCACTTATTTTATTGAGAAAAAAAAAAAAATCAACCTTTCAAAAAAAAAATCAAGAGCCTGTGGAGAATCAATCTTTTGAAACTTTTCAAAACTTGTTTTTTACACACACAGTGAAAACAGAGGGGAGAGGAGAATAAAGAAGCCTATTATGTGTAAATGTGCTTCTCACCTCATTTATAATTGCTCAATGGAGGTTTGGTTCATCTTGTCATTAATGGCACCTACCATCTGTCTAACTGGAAGGTTAGCCTGTTAGCATGGCGTCACATTTTACAGTCCCCTTCCACACTCCTTATGGATCTGCTCTGTGGAAATGCAAATCAAGCATTTGAGCTTTCAATTAATGACTATGCAGACGAGAGGGGGGGGGGGGGGGTTGACAAACGCAAGAAGCATTGTTATTTTTCTGCATCGTCCTGTAATTGCTATGTGCCTCCTCTCTCGCCGTCTGTGGATAATGTGAATTATTTGAGGCAGATTCATTTATCATAAAGTGTAATTAGTTGGTAATTACGGTGTGGTAATTACATTTGAGAGGAAACCCAGGGATGATTCACAGTAGGAGCGTTCCTGTGGAGGACCCCTGCTGGCAGAATCCTCCTGACAACCAGCTTCTCACACACACACACACACACATACAATCATACACGCGCCTGCACACATACACAATCACACGCACATAATCACACTCACCATCACACACACACACACTTGCTCACACAAACGTTCAGACAAAAAAAACTAAAAAACAACGCTGTCTCCAACAGTATGCTCATACACTGATGTTACTGTAATATCCGTTCTCTATTGTGGTCCCATTATGCTAGCAGCACAACTGTACACACACACACACACACATATCACAGGCATTCGCAGTCATTCTCAAAATCCAAGAATGATTTATATTCCTATTTAAGTATCAATTTTCTGATTTCCCATAAGAAACATGGCGCATGTTTTGAGACAAACTAATGGATGGCTATACAAAAGATTGCATTCATTTCCTATAGGAGAGAGAATCCTGGCTAGTTGAAAAGCTTTGCACCATGAGGCAATGTGCAATGAGGCATAGGAAGCTTGGGTTATTACTTAGCTGCCTCTAACAAACCTCTTCCTGTGTCCTTAAGGCTCCAGGTTTCATGGAATCATCTATGTACTGTAGCACAGACACACATACAGACACACACACACACACACACACAATCTTACTAACTCTCCTCCCTCACTCAGCATTCTTATTTATCCGGGGTATCGCTCAGTATATCATCACCTCCCTCACTTAAATACCCTATAGGCAGGGCCTCTCTCACGCACTGTGTTAAACACACATGTTCTCCTCATCACTCTGCCTGTTATAAACCAACGCTAATCTCACATCTCTGGCTGCTCCTGCACCTTTTCAATTTCCTGGAAACCTAATCCTGCCTGTTTCTCTATACCTCATCACTGCCTCGGAGAAAAGAGAAAGACGGGGGGGGGGGGGGTTGGGGGAAAGGAATGGATAATGAAATGCTTTTTGATCCATCTTGGTTTAACGGTATGGCATCTGCATGTGTACAGGGATGCGGGTCTGTGTTGGGTGAGTGGCTAACATACATCATGGCTAGCTGAGGTCTGTGTTGGGTGAGTGGCTAACATACATCATGGCTAGCTGAGGTCTGTGTTGGGTGAGTGGCTAACATACATCATGGCTAGCTGAGGTCTGTGTTGGGTGAGTGGCTAACATACATCATGGCTAGCTGAGGTCTGTGTTGGGTGAGTGGCTAACATACATCATGGCTAGCTGAGGTCTGTGTTGGGTGAGTGGCTAACATACATCGTGGCTAGCTGAGGTCTGTGTTGGGTGAGTGGCTAACATACATCATGGCTAGCTGAGGTCTGTGTTGGGTGAGTGGCTAACATACATCATGGCTATCTGAGGTCTGTGGAGAATCACTGTTCACTGAAAGTTGATCGCCCCGTACGCAAGTTATGAGATCTATAAACTGTCTAGAGACAGTTTTAATATATATATATATATATATATATATATATATATATATATATATATATATATATATATAGTTTATTATATATATATATATAATAAACAATACATTATATAAACTATAAACTTTATAAATACCAGCCTCCACACTGAACTGCAACATAATGGTTCCTTTCCTACAGTTTTTTACAATGTAGAAACATTTAGGATTTTATGTTCATATTTATTTTGGGGAAGGTTCTTTTCTAGAAAGCTCTCTGAAAGGATATCCCATCGAAACACATGTTATTGTCCTCCCCTGCTGGTATGGTACCATTGTAATGTAGGATGGATGCATTTATTTAAATCAGCAGGAACCATTTAAATACCTTGATAGTTATGGTGGACAGTTACATTGTGAATGTGCTCTTTTAGAAGGGGCTCAAAACAAACAAACAAAACCAACAGCTCCAGACATTGTTTAAAGATTTACTTTATTATTACTTTATTAGCAAATAATAGCTTTTTTATTCCTTTGGCTTTTTCCTAAAGTGGGTCTGTGGTTTGAGCGCGTGGTGTTTACAGCAGGAGTGTATCACCCTCAAGATCTTCCCCCTACTCACCCCCCACTGAGCCCCCAGCAGGAACATCGCTTCTCTCCCTCCACCTCTATTGATTCATTCACTAAAACCAAAACCAAGAGCTTATCAAGATTAGTCATATTGGTACCCCTGTTGCTGAAGACAATAGATGTGGAGTTAGCGGGTCACTGGTCTTTCCTTCGGACACTGACATCTGATTTTTGTCACCCTTCGATTGATGGAGATATCCCAGTTCTCGTTTACAGCTGACCATGACACCCTTAAGCCATACATACATCCGTTACCATGGAAAACAAAGTACTTCCAGTTTCAAACCATTACACAGTTTGAAATTGTTAGGCCTTGGCTGCCTGTTCAACTTAGATTCTATTACACTGCTGCAGTGCAGATATTGTAAATGATTATAAGGGTGCCCTGTGTGCCCCTAAGAAATTCTTTGGAAAGACGATCCCTGTCCCTCTCACTAAGTCGCCCCATGAATAACCACTTCAAAACTGTCGTAAAACAACTGGCAAGGACTGACCTGCTCTCTATTGGAAACACATTGGCTCATAATCTATGCCCTCTCCTAATATAAAGAGATCCCACCGCTGTTTCAAGGTCAAACACCAATAAAATCAAAGAAGGCAATTTGTCGGAGTCTGCGATGACTTTCTCCCTCCGCGGCACACACGCTGACATCATCTGCTGTCCATCAGACCAGAGGCGGTCCTCATCGTGCTTCCCGTCAGTTTTCCCATTACGGATCGGGTGAAACGGCCTGGCAGCTGCAGGCCCCAGCTCTTCCTGGTCCGTCGTCCAGGCAACGGGAGGGATTGATTCCCTCCTGGGAATCTGATCTCTCCTCTCTCCGGTTGGGAGAGACGTCTGGTTTGTGGAGAGCGTCTCCGGTGTGTGGAGTGGTGAGCAGGGGGATGTCTCTGTGTCTGACACGCTCGGGGGACGCACACACGTGCACACACTCAGATACTGTGTGTAAGCTAGCTACTTTAGGACAAGAAATAAACGCCTCTGGCGCACAAAATGATGCTGCAAGAATAAATAACATAGTATGTTGTTGTTTACAGGGGACGGTATGTTGTAAAGGGATTACGTTGAGAAGTCTCTGCTTTGACCCAGTGGCTTGGTGTGTCTGTCGAGCTGGGAATGAACACGCCGTGAGACTTCCCTTAAATGTCTCTAAGCTTTTGTCAGGAACAAATAAGCGAAAATACACTTTTAATCATCTTGTTTTCTGTTCCTCTGCCTTGTCTTCTGGAGAGACTTGACGATGCAAAACCACTGGCACCTGTCGTCAACATCTGGACAGACAGCTTGTTTTTCCACGAATGAGGATTTTTGGGCATACCTGCCTGTCTTGTTCTAAGCAGATTGTGCAGCATGCCTACAAACTCATTAGCCGTACTTCTCGCTGTTTCCCACTTGGAGTTTTTCTGTTCAGACTGACGTTGCGTTTTTTCAAACAGGTGTGGACACAATGTCCAAATACCATTTCAAATTTGTGAACAAATCAATTGTGTACCTTTGCTTGACTTTCGGTGTTGTTTGCTACAAGTAATTTGAATGTTCCGATTTCAGACAAAGCAGCACTTCTAGCTTCTGAACAATTTCCTCAAACCAACATAATTATCCAAACAAACAAACAAACAAACAATGGATGTGTAATTACTTAGACTTCGAAATGTACCAGACCGATGTTACAAAGCATGAAAACAACCTTCCTTTCACTCCACGAGCCTCAATCTTAAAATGGAAACGCATTCCATTCCGGGCCCTTCAGAACAGCTACGCTGTATTTATCATCCAAAGTATTCCTTCCCAGTCTCGCTGCAGCCTTGGACAACCCCCGAACACCAGTGATCCCCATGACAGATGACTCTGTCCCAAATGAATCCTAACTACAGCCATCCCTGAACCATCCATTCATCCGCGCCAGTCGTGTCCAGCCATTAGGCCCTGTTCACATACATTTAGATGATCCCGGTGTTTTCACTGGCCCGGCCGGGGTAATCTCTGTATACAGTGGAGAATGAGGGGAGATCAGCCGGAGGCAGGGGGAGAAGGAGACCCCCACATGTTCACATCAAAGCGGGCTCCGGCTGAGTGGAAGCAGGTGGGCCTTGTCCTGAGACAGGCTCAGGGTGGGCCGCCATGCTGCAGGAAGGGATACCCTCAGGCTGGTGAGAGTGTGTGACTGTGTGTGTTAAATTAGGAAGGGTGTGTGTGTGTATGTTTTTTTTTTTTTTTTTTTTTGGGGTATGTAAGTGCATATGTGTGTGAAAGAGAGAGAGAGAGAGAGAGAGAGAGAGAAAGAGAGAGAGAAAGAGAGAGTGAGTGAGAGAGAGAGTGATAGAGAGAGAGAGAAAGAGTGAGCGAGAGAGAGAGAGAGAGAGAGAGAGAGAGAGAGAGAGAGACTAAGAATTTGTTTCTGTGTATGTGTAGGTGTTTGCATTTTGCAGGGTTAAACCATTTGTTTTCCTCTAATGGCTCTGCTAAGGCCAGTGGTAGGGGTTGAGGAGGGCTGACGTGATTGATTTGTCACTAGCATTCTAAGATTCAGAGTCAAGGCTGACACCATAAACACTTAATAACAGTCAAGCAGGAGAGGAGCTACTTACCCCTCCAGCCAAACCCACCATCAAGCAAATGCTGCTTTGTGTGTGTGTGTGTGTGTGCGTGTGTGTGCGTGTGTGTGTGTTTTCCGGGGGAATTCTTATATATATTTGTCACCTAAAGTGGGAAGTGTGTCTTTCAGTAATTTTTGCGTCACACACATGCACGTACATTTTGTCACTGTCTCTGGGCCTGTTCCGTGTTTGTCTTGTGTTCTGTCTTGTGATTGGTGGTCCTCCATGGCCAGCCTATAGGTTGACAGGTGCTCGGTGGTGATAGACAGATGCCCTTTTTCCTCAACACCCCTCTCTTGTTCAGCGTCAAGGAGATCACATTTCCTTGTTCCTGGGTCCACCCTGCTTTGGAACAGGCTACTCCACATCTGATATTTCCCTGGTTTCACAATGAGACAAATTATTGTCCCCATTTCTCATGAATGTGTATGCCACAAAATCATATTTTGAGTTATGAGACCTTTGGAAAATTATCTAGAAAAATACAGTAAAACACTTTGTCTCCATTGATTAGTGGTACATAAACATGTCTTCTACACAGTTCGCTTCACTATTACTCATCCTTGGTTCATTTTTCAGATACCATCAACACATCCCCATGGATACTTACTGGCTTTTATTGAAGAACAAATTCTTCCCTTTCTTTTCTTGGTGTTTGTATTCCCCCTCCTCCTCCTCCTTCCCCTCCTCCCCCTCCTCCTCTTCCCCCTCCCCCTCCTCCTCCTCCTCCTCCTTCCCCTCCTCCTCTTCCCCCTCCCCCTCCTCCTCCTCTTCCTCCTTCCCCTCCTCCTCTTCCTCCTCCCCCTCCTCCTCCTCCTCCTCCTTCTCCCCCTCCCCCTCCCCCTCCTCTTCCTCCTTCCCCTCCTCCTCCTCCTTCTCCCCCTCCTTCCCCTCCTCCTCCTCCTCCTCCTCCTCCTCCTCCCCCTCCTCCTCCTTCTCCCCCTCCCCCTCCTCCTCCTCTTCCTCCTTCCCCTCCTCCTCTTCCTCCTCCCCCTCCTCCTCCTCTTCCTCCTTCCCCTCCTCCTCTTCCTCCTCCCCCTCCCCCTCCTCCTCCTCTTCCTCCTTCCCCTCCTCCTCTTCCCCCTCCCCCTCCTCCTCCTCTTCCTCCTTCCCCTCCTCCTCTTCCTCCTCCCCCTCCTCCTCCTCTTCCTCCTTCCCCTCCTCCTCCTCCTCCTCCTCCTTCCCCTCCTCCTCCCCCTCCTCCTCCTCTTCCTCCTTCCCCTCCTCCTCCTCCTCCTCCTCCTTCCCCTCCTCCTCTTCCTCCTCCCCCTCCTCCTCCTCTTCCTCCTTCCCCTCCTCCTCTTCCTCCTCCCCCTTCTCCTCCTCCTCCTCTCTGGAGCACGGTTAATAATTGTTGCTAAACCTTTCTGGATCCAAGTTTTTTTTACGATCTGACAAAAGCAGTAATGTATGTCCCCGTGGCGCACTGTAGCTGCAACACCAGACCCAGAGGTACTGAAGCACAGGGAGTATTTATATTCTGGACTGCACAAGGCCTGTAAGTTATAACAGTCAGCAGGGAGGCTAATTTCACAGTCCGGACAAGTCCATTCTCCGGACTTAGGGCCCACTGCCCCCCCCCCCCTCCCCCCAGATCTGTCTCTCTGTGTTTTAGAAAGAGTTGTGGGTCTCTCTGTGGGGTTTGGTTCATACATAAATACTCCAAGCACCAATATCAATCTTCTCAACTGAGTGCGCCATTAAATGTCTCCAGTCCGTGGCGTGATAGAACCCTTTAGTGGGCGTTTGCTCCTGTTCTATCTGTACTGTTTCTGGGAGAGGGCGGGAGATGTGCGTGTACAGTATGTATGTGACTGTGTTCATCAGTTTATGGGAAACGTTTCTGTGTAGATAGAGACAGAAATAAAGAAAGATTGAAAAAGGGAGAAAGGTAGAAAGAAGAGAGGGGGCGATAGAAAGAAAAGAGTGAGGGAGATAGAAAGAGAGCACAACCTAGTGTGTGTCAGATGATAACTTCAGCCTGGGTCTGAAACCAATCCACAAGTTGCTGAAACACATGCCTGTGTATGAAAAGAGAAAGGTCATTCAAGCAATTGAATCCATATAATGTGTAGAATCAGACAAACTATCAGGGGAATTGGAGCAATTGATGAGCTGAAGACCATTTGGAGATTAGATTTGTGTGGCGGTTGGTTGATGGAAAAAGTCTGATCTTTATAAACTCTGTCCCTAGTTAGACCATGACATTTACCCAGCACTGGTGCTTGATCCTCGTAATGTGTTGATGAGGTCACAGCCAGCCAGGGTGATGTGTAGCTAGGGCTTTATACTGTGTGTGTGTGTGTGTGTGTCACTTTAATACAGAGAGATGGGAAAATAATACTAAGCCTAGCCTGTCTCTGCATAGCGAGAGTAAATGTAACCTTACATTAGTGCAAGATGACTCATTGCAGGAAGTCCCCAATAACACATGAAGTCACTTATATAGTTTTTCATCCGTGAAATCATCATCATGTAATCTCAACCACTCTGCTCGCAGCTATGTGCCAAAGTCTCTGTCAGCGTTCAGTGTCCATCAAGGGAATTTGTTGGTGTTGGGGTGGGGTTCCTCCGCCTTCTTTGCTCTGCGTCTGAGTTCCAGTGGAGACACTCCATACGCCTCCCCAATTCACCTGAGAACGCCGTGACTAGGCGCCGCTTCAGACTGTTTTTTAGGTTGCTTCAAGTGTGCGCCCTCAAACTTTAAGGATTCTTTTTTGCGGCATTCATCAATCATTCAATAGGCTGCTCTACTCTATACATAGAGAAAATGAAGCCCTGTTAGTTAGGAATCAATTGGCTTTATCGTTTAACATGAGGTGCTGAGTCACGCAATGTTTTAAGTAGTTTGGTGGTTACGATCTACAAGCACATTAAGAATTAAACACAAAAATTAAAATAAATTATCAACACAATGTCCTGTTGAGTGTGTGTCTTCCGAAGACATGAGGCCAAAGCAGCTTGCTTGTTCGTTTAGATCCTCCATCCTCTCGCATTCCTCTTCTCTGTTGTATCTCTCTCTCTTCCCTATCGTCCTCGGGGCCGAGGTGAACAGATTGGCTTTTCACAGGCTGGAGTTATCATGTGGAGAGTGGGTGGTAAGGCTCCTAGCATCTTCCTGGGCCAGGAGTTTGGAGGGAGAGAGGTGGGGGGGCTTGTCTTCCTGTCCAGCCCCTGACAGCTAAATGACTGGCCTCCTCTGTTTTCCCTGCCTCTCACCCACGGACATCTGCTTGCAGCCGGCTGGCCTGAGAGTCCCTGCAGCAGGACCCAGGGCAGCGGTGCCTTGTTGTTTTTCAGCCTGAGTTGGATGCCATTGGTGGGTCGGTGGGGCTTCTCTATGAGGAGAGGGAAGTGTCAGACAATCAGAGGGTTTCTTCTGGGGGGGGGAATGAAGGGATGGGAGATAGCGCCAGTCTTGATAACGATGGAAATCGCGGATCTATTGACCCGTGGATTTACGACATGCGATACGTTTATCAATCCCAGATTAAGAAGAATATTTTATCTGTGTCCGGGATTCATTCGCCTCAGGGCTGAGAACGCAGATCTTTTTGCTGTGATGTACGAACAAGACGTGTTGGCGGTTTAGATTCTGCTTCTGTGGTGACATATTCATGAAACCCTTCTGCCAACGTCCTCAGCAAGGTAACTATTCCAAACTGCTATTTGGCCCTGGCCACATTTCCATTTGAATGGAGCCGTAATGAGAATATAGCTCGTACTCTAGCCAGATCAAACTCAAAAGCTCTTGATTTCTATCTCTCTTTGCTGATGCTGAGCCATATTGATGTGCCTGGTGGAGATCAAACCAAGGAGAGAGAGATGCACTCTATAAAGAGTATACTGAATCAATGTTCCTGATACATAAAACTTGCACAGATGAATCTGCTCAGTCTTCAACGCCGATAACTTCAATACCTCTGGGATTGATATTGACGGGTTCTTACATGGAGCTTATACAATGTCCATACAAGTTTAAGCGGCGGCTAAAGGCTGAGTATATCTTGTTCTGAGTTTCTACTCCAAGTTTTATCCCTGGATGAGGTCGAACTCCATTACCCACGTGTCAATACGTTGCCAGAACCACTTGAATTGCACAGCTGAGTCACAGGTCCAAACATGCCCATTACCTTGCCAGTCTGGGTAGTGTAGTCCCAGGAGATGTTGGCTACCTCATATGAAAAGACAACTGAAAGGTCAGAATAGAACACTCTTTGGAAGTTCAGACTTTGTTCCGGTGTGTCACATCACAACATTCACACAACGAGAGCTGGGTTCCTTGCACCTGTAATAAGATGCACCCATTCGACACGCACTTCAAGAAGTGTGTTGGGGAGCCATCTTCTGTCTTAGCTTCCCGGAGCCAGCCCACGGCGGATAACACGTCGGAAGTGTTTGATAATGACAGAATGGAGAGAGACAGTGAGGTGTGAGAGAACAGTTGTTTTTGGCTCCTGTCTAACACCTTGAGATTCCCGAAGGCTCCTGTGTTAGGGTTGGCTCTGGGGAAGGAGGGGGTGACGGCAAGGACGCTAAACGCTTCAGCTACCTGGCGTGAGGTTGTGTTTGATCAAATAGAAATACACCGACGAGCCGGTGACACACAGGGGTTGTGTAACCATCAGGTAGTGAGAGTCGAATCTCACGAGAGGCGGGATAAGGCACCTTCGTCATGGCAACGGCAGTGTGTCACCAACCTTGTCGTCCTGTCTGAAGTTATATATATATTTATATATAAATATATATATTTATACAAATACAATTATATGAAAGCATCTTGCAGGGTCCCCTGTGACACGGAGAACAGGCTTTAGAAGGAATGCACCTCTGTTGAAGGAGGACAAGTCATGGCAAGTGGGCCTGAATCAGACACACAAAAAGAAGTGTACTTGACCATAGAGAACACACATGTACACATTTAAACACAACGTCAGCACAAATGTACGATTTTTACATCATCACAATCTTCTCGTTATCTTATAACAAGACTGATAATAGCCTATCCCTCTTTATATAGACATTTTTGTCTATAAAACAAAATTGTTTGACTGAAAAATCACACAATGCATTATTTGACTGAAAATCACACAATGCAGACGCTCAATTTAAAGTTCGCCGGTATCCATGGTAATCTCGTAGAAGTCTTGAGTTAAACAGGTTGTTGTGTTTCCGCTCATAAGGTCAGTGACTTACTCGACGGCACGGTAACACTACTACACTACATGCAAATTCCCCTGCCGTTCGTGTGACCATTGTCCTTGTCAGAGCTTTAACGAATGCTATGATGGATATCAAGTACACATCCATGTAAAGATAGTGTCACAGTGAGACACCAGCTGCCAAAACAATGTGAGCATATGTACATTTGCATTTTAGCAAACTTGTTATTCACACATGTAGCACATACATGACATATCACACGTTCTGTGAAGGTGAGACAAGGGGATGAATGACACGTCTAATTAGCAGGTACACAAAACACAGTTCCCTTTCCCCCTTTGACAAATCATTGGACACGCATACACATACACACACATTCCTCATTGCGCTATCCCTTCCCATCCTTGCCTCTCACCTCAGAAGTGTTTTGTGTTCCTGTGGGCTTGCTCTGTGGGTACGGGGTGCATCTGTAGGATTTGAACCGTGTGCCTGAGCGGAGCCTTAGATGCTGTTTTAGTCCGGGTCAGTTGGACCCTCCCACACAGAGGAGACAGGAGGACAGTACGCCCACACAGAAGACCCATTTCTGGACAAAGTAGGCTTCTTAGAGGACATTTCAGAGGACCATAACAGACCGTGGTATCCTCTTTGTACAGACTGGATAACATATCTTCTGTGGTTGGGTGTGTGTGTGTGTGAGTGTGAGAGAGAGAGAGTTAGAAGAATGTGACTTCTCCTCAACACCTGATCCTTCATCCCCACTGTTCTTTGACACGGTCAGATAAATAAAGATGGGAGGGGGGGGTGGGGGGGGATGGGCAGGTGGATCATTTTGCTGTTTGACCGAACAGTGACCCCACCTAAACCCCGGGGGCCCCAGACGAGGCTAACGTATTTCAGAGGTCGGGGCCACGCTGAGATGAGGGAGGGCTTGCCCTCCATCTCTGTGAGATGGGAGTGGTGCGGGCGATGGGCGAAGACCACATGAGATGTCAACAGTCTACCGGCTGAGACACTGCTCGCATTGTCCTTCAGCCTGGCTTTTTTAAGGGGCTCCCCTCGACAACGTAACGTCAGGAAATTAAAAAATAATTTGCCGTGACGCTGTAGTGTTTCTTGTACAGCTCCTCACCCTGTCTCTCATCAAAATAAGAATGTTATTCCAAAGTTACTGTATGAAAGTGCTGGTCCTTGCTTGTTTTTTGTCTTGTCTTCCCTGTATTGGTTCAATGTGTTCCAGTCGTGGACGCCTGCTGTGAGGATCTCTGTGTGGAGGGAGCCACTTCTGAGGGTTCAAACGCACATCTACTAGACTGGACTTATGATAATTGGGAAGGGGCTGGCACAATATAGCTCAGTGGCTGGAGTGTTTGACTGTAGAGCGATATATTGTAGGTTCAAATTCCTGTAATGTATGTTGTTTTGAACAAAAGCGTCTGCTAAATGAATCCATTTCTACAAGATTGTCACATGACTGTCATCCAGTCTCAAACGTAATTCAAAGAACAGAGGTCGAATGATGCAGATTCAAGATTCAGTTGACAATTTACAGCAGGAGTTGATGTAAATGAACTGTTCATGAAGTTAGCCAATACAGCAGAAACTTTGTCGGACATTATTGACCATTTGAAGTACGTAAAGATTTAGCGTTACCTCACCAAGATTTCCCCCACCTGAGCCCAGACTCAGGGCTGTGTCTCCCCCCGCCTGATGCCATCTCTATCCCAGACATCAGGTTCTCCAGTGTGCCAACGTTTCACTGGGTCGTGTTAAATTACACACTCCAGAGGAGGTGGAGCAGGAAGACAGTGATTGGGTGTCGTAAATAAAGCTACAGATCTAACACTGGAAGATGACACAAACTAAATGATACATTTTCCACTTCACTTGTCCCCCAAAACCGAAAGGCAAGAATAACACATTCAAGCTATTCCTATAAGTAAAAAATGTGACTACTAAAACGAAGCATTTTTCCATCATTGAACTAGTAACTGACCCATTTATTCTGCAAATAATACATAACAGCAGGTCAGATTCTTGGTATTCCCAACATCACATGTCATTCATCATATGCATGTGGGTAAAACCCCTATTATCCTTGTTTCCCAAAGACACAAGATCAGAGATCCAACTGAAGATTTCAGAGTGTCTCCACTGTGTGTCTGCGTCTGTGTCTATGTCTCTGTGTGTCTGCCTCTCTGCCTCTCTGTCTCTGTGTCTCTGTGTCTCTGCCTCTGTGTCTCTGTGTCTCTGTCTCTGTGTGTCTGCCTCTGTGTCTCTGCCTCTGTGTCTCTGCCTCTGAACCCGTTGTCCTCCAAAGCACAACACCAAAGCTTATGGAAAGTTGTCCACTCTTCCCGCTTCGGTTCCCAGTGAGTAATGGACCCAACAATGCAGTCGACGCCAGGGGCTGGAGAGCGAAGGAAACACACTGCTGTTTACCTTAACATCGTATGCCCACTTCCTGCTTTTCTACCATCAGCCTTGTTTGTCAGGTATTGTTCGGACACAAAGACACAGTCGATGGGACACCCATCCATTTCTGTCTTTGGAGCCTTTTCCCGTCTTGAAGTAGGAGGCATGATGATGAAAGAATACCTGCACACAATCAGACCCTGCCAGTGCATGTGGTGCATGCACGTACTCTACGCTGTCACGGGCGAACAAAGACACGCGCTGTTATTCAAGACGTATACGTGCTTCAAACTTTATTGTTCAGCGGTGGTCCCAACCTTTGGAGTAATACACATTCACAGTCCTTCTACTTTGGCCTTTAAATATACTGTTATTTTAGCTTCTTGTTTTTTTCCCCCACATGTTGGTCTCTCAAGATGTGAAAAAATAACGGCATTCAGGGAACAAAACCACTTCTTAAGCGTTCTACATTAGTGAGAAAATTACTTTAATGGCTTGACGTCTTTGTGAGGGTCAGAAATAAGAATTCGGAACATCTTCCTCTGTTTTTCTGTGATAACTTCAAAGATTTAAAGAGTAAAAGTTAGGGAGGCTTTCCATTTGTTTGGATTCGATGAATCAGAGCACTCACCAAGAGTGGCAAATTACAGTTCCATTTAGAACATTTAAACTACCCTGGAAAATTACAAAAATGACAATGGTTACTTTTTAAAGTGAACTCATATCACATTGATGAGAGTTAGCATGTGTATTTTTTTTATTCCAAACCATCCATTTTTATATATGGTGGAATCAACTCCCCAGCTCCATCAGAGACACAGACTGTCTATCCACCTTCAAGAGAAGGCTCAAGACGCACTTGTTCCGGGAGTACAACGGTACTTAGGAATGGTTTGCTGAACCCAATGCTAGTTTCCTCAAGGATCACAATGACTCTTGCTTAGAGACTGTTGCTCTTGTTGGTTAGTGGTAGCTGATTTAAACTGTTGTATTCTATTTTAGTTAATCCTATTTGTATTGCTTTCCTACAGGTACACTTGCACATAGAGATTCATGTTGTTTAATTGTAACTTGTTAAAGTACATGCTCTTATGGTTTCTTCCCTTGAGCACTTATCTTTTGGTTGTTCACAATGTGTGCTTCTTGTTTTGGCTACCCGCAATGCTTTGGGGCTTTCTTGTTGTTATTATCAGTGACCTATGCACTTGTAAAGCTCTCTCTTGGAAGTCGCTTTGGATAAAAGCGTCTGCTAAATGAATACATGTAATTGTAAATATATAAAATGACCAAGTGTCTATAAATACATTGAGCATTTGACAGCTCTCATAGACCACAGACATGCCTCCATCCATAAACTGACCACATAGTTGATGGGGAAACGTTTGATGGTGGTTGAACCTCACAAGGTATTGACAGCAAGTCTATCTTCCACTGTGTAACTGACAGTTACTGTGGCCCTTTGACTACTGTGGTAGGCTACTGTAGCACTTCATATATCATCCGGTCGATCCAACAGTGGGGAATACTCCATTTAATGTCAAGTATCTGAGGACTTTGCTTACATCCCATTATTAAACACATGGCAGGAGGAGGAAGAAATAAATAAAAGAGAGGAGGGAAACTAATTGAAGTCTGATTATGGTCCCTCGGGGGTTACAGTTTATTAATATGTCACTTCCAATACAGACACTCGCTATTCAGATTTCCGTTGCCGTGGAAACCTCCTTCAACTCCCGGGACGGAAGTGAAAGGTTAGCATTGCAATTCCTGTGCGGAGACAGGCTCCAACGGCCGCGTCACAATGCACCTCTTAATCACGGGCGGGAGACTGAGCGAGGTGGACTGTTTGTTTTTGGAGTGATTTATACCGTCACCGGAACACATGCCTCCGAAATTTCATTTGACAGCTTCTGCACACCCCTGCAGTAGTAACTCTTAGTTAAAAACCTATCCACAAAGCAGCCATCTAAAACATCCATGTGCCCTCCTGGTGAACCATGCAGCCCCTACATATCCTGTCAGTTCGATCGCCCAGACATTTAACAAGTCCTGTCTGAAAGAAATTTGATGAGAGAGTATCACACGGGAATACAATTTTACTTTAAAAGCACACCAAGTTGTGTCATGCTTAGATATACTGGATGGCTGAGCTGTTAAAGGCAGATCGCATCTAAAAATCACAACCATTCATGAAATGAACCGCGATCTGTTTGGTCACATAGTGACCAAATATCCTGCTGCATTTTGTTGATGCCTGTGAAGTGGACTTTTTTTTATTTTCCAATCAGTGTGTTATCAGACAGGCTGATGTGAGCTGTCACTGGGACTGAAAGTCATATCATAGCCCCGGGTTTATCACCTGTGGAGACTGAGATTATTTCCCACCGAGTGCAAAGAGGTTTATCTTTGAATGTGAACACTTCTGCTCGTGGCCAGTGTCAACTCTTCATTTAGTGCAGCCTATTGTGACACAGTTGCTTCTCAGGTTTCATAATAGATCCCTGAAGAGCCGCATTCAGACTAAGCCAGTCAACCCACGCATTGGTAACCTCAAATAAAAGAACAAAGAACCTACCTTTTTCTTGCAGAGGGCACTGCATGGGAAGCGGTGCTGCACTCTCACGTTGGCAATGTCACGGAATGAAAGGCTTTCTTCCATAATGGAGTTTTCGTCAAACAAAAATGTGTATTCTGTCACCAAAGTGACAGGAAGCTCAGAATGTGGGATACTTGTTTTGCTCAATGGTTCCCTCTGACTTGAAACCATTACACAACTAAAGCTGAAACCATTACACAACTGAAGCTGAAACCATTACACAACTAAAACTAGCATGTTTCCCAGAGGGAGCACAAAGGACAGTAGCGTGAACGGGCATGTTTTATTCAATCAAAGCACGGCTGTCTGTGTTCCAAATAGAAGAATTACCTCACGTTTATCGGTGGCTAGATCGTGCTTGTTGTGTTGTGGGTGCTTTTGTGTGGGCCCCACACGCTTGCATGTGCATGAAAGTAGGTTATCAGCGCAGCTTTGGGTGGTGAGGTCACTTCCTGCTTCTGCCACTGGCCCATTCAGATAAGAGCACCCACTCTCGTCCCTTAGGGGGCTTTTTACAGGAAGTAGCACAATGACTATGCCATTAGCATTCACATTAGGCCACACCTGTCCATCAAGCCATCCAAAACAAGCACCAAGCCGCATTTCCTGTTAAGAGTTCATATTAGCGCCAAACAGTGCATTGTGTATTCACAAGGGGATACTATAACTTAGAGGCAACCTGTATATAGACCCTTAGGGTTTGGGAAAATTTGTCAGGGGGCTTTTGTCTCACTAATGCACCTGTGTATTTGCTGTTTGGGTATCTTTCGTTGCAGTGTGTGCTAGCGTATCCAGCATGTGGAGGAAGGAAGTGCGCTTGTTCTGTGTAAATCATTGGACATTGTGATGACAGACTGGAATGCATTCAGACCAGTGTTTCTGACTGTCCACCTTTCTCCACATAACTTCTGATGTTATCCACAGCTGGATGACTTTTTTCTCTCTCTCCCTCTTTTGTTCCTTTCCTCCTATTTGATTATTTCCATGACGATCTAAATGGATAAAAAGCTGTGATGATCCGTGACTATGTGATGTAGGCCTTCAGTGGAGCCAAAAACCAACCAAAGCTGGATTCAGCTCAACAGTTAAGTGTATAACTGAAATAACTAGTATCAGCAAAGCAACCAGCATTAGTTGAACAGTAGTCAAACATTATATTTTAAAAAGCCTCCATATTTATTTACAATAAAAAAATAATAATCCTTGACACATAAAGTCCAAATAAAGGATAAAGGCAACATTTGCCCAGCGACACAACACCCCCAAAATACACACAATTTCTGGCAGTATTTACTGTACAACACATCACTGTCCAACAATACTGGATTGTATTCCATGGTAGGGACTTTAAAAAGACCATATATAATCACACACACGTGTCTGACTGCCGGCATTAGTCACGTCCAATCACATCCTGTGCATACCTCTTTCCCTGTAGCCTCATCTTGCATCTGACAGGTTCATCGATGATCAAGCTCAACATTTAACCTGAGTGACAACCACATCACTCATCCCAACCCCTCATGAATATTTAAGCCTAGCTAAACTTGTTAACGTTTCCATTTAATCCGGCAGCAGACAGGTAGAGTACACACGTGGCGACTTTAGTCATTGAGTCTGAATCCATCCTAATAACCAAACAGGGCTTTGAGGTCAACCAGGGGAGGACAGAGAAAAACGACACACTTAGTGAGCGAGCGTCTCTTGTCCTCCTCAGTGACGCCCCGTTCGGCTTGACGTGGCGGGGTTGGGTTTTGAAGGGCCTCTTTAAAGTCCCTGTCTGCTCGATGCAAATAAGCACTCAGCAGTCAACACGCTGTTTATTGCTGTCTTGTTAGCCTAGCGATTTATGCCGCATAAATTTGTACATTGGCGCTTGATATGGCATCTGTCAGGGAGTATGCGAAATGGGGGGTGCTCAAGAAACGTCAATACGGTTATGGTCCTCTCGTTCGTCAGTTGCGACAATTTGAAAAAAACATACATCTAGGGACGTGTTTTGAGGATCGATATAACCCAATCTGAGATGTTTTGCATTGCCGCGAGCTGAGCATGAGACGCAGCAGGGGAATTGCCACGACGATGAATGTTCCATACAGCATAAAGCAAAATCGAAATTAAATAAATCAACCATCTGACGTATTTATGAAATATATAGCAAAATAACGTTGCGATAATACCGGATCTGCCATCATATTATTAGTAATTAAGCTAATGAGTGTACTTACTTACATTACCCATCTAGATCTTCTCAGGCACAGTTTGAGCACTTCACTGTGTTCTAGGCACTTGGTTGTGTTGTAGCACGACTCATTACAATGTCTGATCATTTAGACAGAAGGTTACCGTGACCTGTGGGATGGTGGGGGGCCTTCAGAACACTCACATCATCCACTCTCGGAAATGTCAGAATATAGGACTCCTCAATCCTGAATCATCGTTTATGCCAAGCATGCTGCATACAACATTCTAGGTTTTAAGGTTGTATGTACCATCGCGTATATAGCATCCTCATTAATGACAATTATTGCTTTACAACAACCTTAATTGTTAGCCTACTCTGTGATCTATAAATCTTTTCACAGCAGAAGTCATTGTTTCATGAGTGTGTGTGGAGTGGATGTGTGTGTGGGTGGAGTGTGTGTGTGTGTGGAGTGTGTGTGGAGTGTGTGTGTGTGTGTGGAGTGTGTGTGTGTGTGCATCTATGCGTGTGACCTCTCAGTGTCTTTTCCACATACTGAGCCTTGCAGCTTTGCAAGCAGATCATCATCAATCATGGATGGAGAAAAAAAAAGTATTTTCTCCGACCCACCAAGGCGCTTGACCTTTCTAAGACTTTACTCTGGGATTTCTTCACACTGTGATGTCATAATAAAAAGAATACCGCCGTCCCCGGAACACTGCTGAAGAACGACAGTACAGAAGTGCTGTGGACTTTGGATCTCTTCAGGTTAGCTGCAGGTAATGTACATCACCTTGGAGGCATGACTAGCTGTTTAACTTTCGCCCGGACAGAATTGTACAACAATCCCCAACAATCACGATTTGTCTTTTCTCTTCTCAAAGTTCTCGACACACTCTTAGACAAATGAGAGAATTAAACTCCTATCACAGAGTCAAAGTCTTCCATGCTTCCATGATCTCTGAGTATACTGATGCTTAACAACTGTAAGGAGCTGGAATGTATACAAATCTGATCTAAGCTTATTGAATAATGCAATAGCATAAATCCGTTTCCATCACTGCATTGAGTTGGAATTCACCTAAGTCTGTCTCGGTAGACAGGCCGCATCTGTTTGTTGTAATGGCTTTGGACACCGTCCCAATATTTGACGTGCAAACAAATGACATTGGAGGACACCCTGATTGGCATGTTCCTGCATGTGCAGATCCCCCAGAGGCACTGTGAGGCTCTGGCCCACCGCAGTACCAGGGTCCAGGGAAACCCTGCAACTTCTGCCCCCACCCCCCACGGAGACATCCCACCCCCTGTGGAGACGACCCCCCCCCCACCACCACTCCCCCGCAGGGACTTAGCACACCATGGCCTTTTACCTGTGGAGGAGCAGAGTAGAGGTCACAGTGGTAGCAGACCTCTGGCAGACCCTACATCCCCCTCCACACTCAGGCCCGACCGTCGCACTCATTACCCCAGAGAAAGCTCCTCTCATGTGGGCAGAGCCCGCTGTCATGATGCCGCCTCTCCGCAGGAATAATCTCCTACTTGGCAAGGCAGTAAAGGCCAGCCAGGGCCTGGGAGTAGTGGATGCTTCTGTCAGGATGTCTGGAGAACTAAGTCTCCCTAGGGGCGCTTGTGAGGAACTGAGACTAATAATCCACACCTATCCTTTCTCCGGCTCCAACCAACTCTGATCCTGGAGGGAGGGGTGTGGGGAGTGGGACCAGGTTTAGAGGCTTTGGGATTGACAGCAAGGGAGACGGGGGAGGAAGGAAACCGCGGCAGGCAATAAGTGTAGGAGAAGTGGGTAATAAGATAGGCTCTGAGAATAATGAGCATCTCAGTGGTCTGAGAAAGAAGGTCAATACTATCTCACCAATCTGGTCTTTGTGAAAAGGACACTTTTGAAAGGATACAAGCTAAATCTCCTTCAGTTTAATCTAAACAGGATCACTTTTTTTCTATTCGTCTCACACAGAAAAGGCTAAGTGTTCAAACTGATTTGAAGGACAAAAGCTAAGAAGAAGAATCATTCTTTTATGTAATCGTCCACATGTGGTCAGTGTCAAATCTCCTGCTTCATTTGGAGAGGATAAATCTTTTTTTCTTCTCCACTCGATTCCCATCCCAGATAAATCCTGGACCCTTTCAGATTAGGGTGGACCGAGGTGCATGCTGGGAAGAAGAGTTCTTGATTCGTTTGCAGATTTGACCTGTTACCACTTACTGAACTGAGGAATGCATCGTTTCAGTTCCACTCAATAATTAATCTTTTTTTACAACCTAACATGCTTTGAGACACAGCTATACGAACCATATTGGGCCCACACAGTAATAGACTCACTCAAGACTGACACACACACACAAACACCCAGAGAGCCAGCAGCAGATGGATGGTGTTAAGGGGTCAGTGTGACTTTCCATCCTATAAATCCATGCGGAAATGAAATAGGACAGTACAGTGAGGCCTGGACTATGCACACTGATTGGTCTCTGAGCTGGATGGAGTCTGGTCCAATGGGATGAGGGGAGGGAGGTAGGGGGACGGCTGGACTGTAATTTGTCGGGACCTGGCACTCACTGGCAAGGACCATTAGATCACTTATCAAATATATTGAAATCCTTCAAAGTGTGTCAGCCAGGAACATGGGGCTATTATTAAACTAAAAAACTAAACATCTATGTTTGTACTTTCTCTGGATATAAGTGTGGGGCGGAGCTGGAGAGAGAGAGGATTAGAGATGCAGCCGGCTGGGGAAACACAGATGGGAGATCTCTGAAACTCCCCAAAAGTCTGTTTTTTTCCTTCAGGGAACTGTGTATGTATGAATGTGTGTGTTTGAGGGGGATGAATTAGTCTGAAAGTATGGTTGATGGGTGTTCCAATCTATGTGTGTGTGTGTGTGTGTGTGTGTGTGTGTGTGTGTGTGTGTGTGGGAGAGAGAGAGGACTGTGGATGTGGTTAGAGAGACCGAGAAAGACCCATTCCTCACAGGTGTTGACGGATCCCCGTTCTCTTTTTACAATCTGCTCTTCAGTTTCACAAGACAATCCGCTAACTAATCACTTCTCCTAACACACGGGCGTCTCCTTACTTCTCATCTTCTCTGGAAGTCAACGACGTCCGGCCAGCTCACCTTCCTCACCAGATGAATCAACAAACTCACACTTCCAAGACATGATGTCATCGAATAGCAGAATGGCATCTGGCGTTTTTTGGGGGGTTTTTTTTACGCAAGCTACCTACAACAATATGATGAGTCTTCACTCTTTGAACCTGTGGTGAGCTAATCACTCTGACACCTGTGCTAAGTCATCATGGTGATCTGCAAATACAATTATGATAATGGGGTGCAGACACTGGAGAGGATCATTGGTTTCTCTTTTGGATGAACAGAACTCGACATCCCAAGTCAATGCTCCACAAACATCTGCTGTTCATCAGTTTAGTATTTTTTTTTTTTGCTACATTACAGAACAATGAGACAGAATGTAAACAATTCCTTTTGAAGAGAAAGAGAGTGACTACAACTTTTAGAGCAGGGGTGCCAAACTCCTTTAGGTAAAGGGCCACATACTGCCCACCCTAACTCTAATATCATAGCATAATAACGCATACATAAGGACAATATTTCTTGATGTTTAAATCATTGGTGAAGGTTTTTGATGATAAACCCTATTTTAAGATCTTTCTACAATAAACTCGAAACACAAAGACCAAAAACTCAGACCTCAGCCCACTGATTGGTTGGACACCCCTCTGTATAGGTTACAGTAGGCAGCCGCCTATGGCCCCGGTGAAAATTCTAAATACAATTTACACAAATATTCAATAAAGTACAGTATGTAATTTTTCATATTTATGTTTCTCCCAACCATGTGAACAACTCCCTGCCTTCCCTTACCGTATTCATGTGCGAAACAAACCCAATCTCCCCTATCTTGCACAAATGGTTTGTCCCATATTATATGCCCCGCTGCAAAAAAAAAAAAAAAACTTGGAGTGAGATTTTGTGGGACCAACCCACATTTTAGTGCGTACAACCCCCCGTCCCCCGTGAAACGCGTGTCTCACGGCCAAAACGCGAGAGTTGCCAGCCCTGCATATTGTTTCCCAGCCCAGCAGCGCGAAATACGAGACGTAGCTTAATCAGTTAGTCTACATTTGAGAGACACATAGGAGTGTTGATACGATATTATAAAATTATGAAACGATTATATAGTAGCGGTACAAAAAAAAAAAACTGAATAAAACTTGTATTGCCACCCTAGGTGACCACCTTTTTTTTGTCTTCTGCCAACGATGTTAGCTAGCAGTTAGCGGCTGCGGCTAGTACAAGGCCTACTAACGCGAATAGCGTACGGCTGCTCTATTCCTGAAGACGATTTGACATAGGCCATGAAGTAAGCACTATGGACCATAATCACGAACGAGAGAGACATAAATAAGCACCACCAGAACGAGGACATTTAAAGAGGGAGAAAGATCTACAGGAGAGCAAGGTAAATTAATACATTGATCATCATTTAGAAACACTTGAACACCACGACTTTGTGCTTCACTGTAGTTGACCAACATGACTTAGTTACTGTAGTCTGTGCTGATCTGGCAGCAGATATCCTTATTTTAATAATTTTTCCACATGTTGATTTACTCTCTTTAGAAAGGGGCAGCAATGCAAGTGTCTTCGGAACCAGTGTTTCCAGTCAAGCATAAAGGAAGAAGGTATGTTCAAATGTTGTTGTCGGTATGGCTCAGAAGGTAAAGAAATACATTATTTAGGGGCCTCAACCAGTCTCTGCCTAGGGCCCCCAAATCACAAGAACCGCCTCTGAGTAAATAATCTTCAAAGAATCGCCTCTAGACGTACATTACCATTTCAACTCAAACGCACGCAGCAATGGATGTGAAATAGCCTTGCCTCTGATCATCTAAGACACGCCGTCTGGTTCTAAATGTGAGGACTTCACAGCAACGTCAATACCCACAGTCAGGAACACGAGTTCTCAAAACAGGAAGTTGCCCCTGCTGCAGGTTGGGGAGCAGAGGCCTCAGTGGCGACCCTGTGTGGAGCTTCTCTGTGTCTCCAGCATCTTGTCTCCTTTCATTCAGCATTCAAGGAAACAGCCATTAGTCAATTGCTGGGAGGCAGGGGGCCATTGGAGTGAATTATGGCTGGCATCATTTTACACACAACAAAGACAGATTAGTACACTGCAGCAGTCACACTGCATACAACAAGATGATATTGTAGATGCTGATGGCCCCCTCGTTTGAAAAGAAGAGGATTAGAGGCGAATAATGTGTATGGTTAAGCTAAATACTCAGTGTTTGTGTTGAGAGGAATTATGCGGTATTCGACGCCTTAGGCGAGTTCAAAATACTTTATTGATGTGATTTCTTGTTGGATCATTAGCACAATTGAATGGTTTCAGAGCATAAATGTGGACTGACATTTATAGTGAAGCAAGCACAAAGAGCTAATGCTGCATTAAAGTGTTTTTGCACTTTCAAAGCTTTTGAAAACAATCTTGTTTTTCCAAGTTTGAGAAGAGGTAGGGGGAAAGCAAACTTGTAGACGTGGGGGAGAATGAATCAGTATGGTAGGCTAATATATAACCGAACAAGCACCTAACAAGGGGGTCAGATGGCTGAGCGGTTAGGGAATCGGGCAATTAATCAGAAGGTTGCCGGTTTGAGTGCCAAATGACGTTGTGTCCTTGGGCAAGGCACTTCACCCAACTTGCCTCGGGGGGAATGTCCCTGTACTTACTGTAAGACGGTCTGGATAAGAGCGTCTGCTAAATGACTCAATGTAAATGTAAGCACACTTCTTAGGAGTCCCCACTACTGCGACAACACACTAGCGTACAGTAGGCTACTCACACCCGACACCTCACTGGGATCCGAGTAGCACACTTAGTCGAGACTGCCGAATACCGAATCGACATAGCACCACTTAAAGGCAAGCAAACAAAGGATGGCTTTCACTGATGTTGCTTCGCAAATCAAAAAGCTAAAGCAACCCCCCCCCCAAACAAAACAAATCAAACGAGCCGTGTTCCTCATTTCAGAACAACCGTGACGTTCGCTCGCGTGGTTATTAGCGCCGGTGTGTCACTTTGGAGGCCGTCGATCTGAGACGCAGCCTCTTTCCTTTCAGCCAGCCGCGGCTTTGTGTCACAGGTGAGGAATAGTCGGCAGGAATGGGGGCCGCGACTTTTCTCAGGCGATTAAAAAGAGCCCGCTAAGTGAAGGCCATGGTCTGCCTCCCCAGGTTCCTGTTAAAGCCTATTATTTTCAGCTGAAAAATGGAGATGCAGTCCTCGAGTCTGTGAGAAAGAACAGGCGAAGAGGAGGAGGGATGAGGAGGGGGAGGGGGGAGGGATGGAGGGAGGGGGGGAGGGATGGAGGGAGGGGGAGGGGGGGAGGGATGGAGGGAGGGATGGAGGGGGGGAGGGAGGGATGGAGGGAGGGAGGGGGGGAGGGAGGGAGGGAGGGAGGGAGGGGGGAGGGATGGAGGGAGGGAGGGGGGGAGGGAGGGAGGGAGGGAGGGAGGGGGGGAGGGATGGAGGGAGGGAGGGGGGGAGGGAGGGAGGGCTTTGCTCCGACTATTAAGTGGTATCATCCCCCACTGTGTTTGTCTACCCCCTGCACATCTCAAAACACCTAAAGTAGAGTACAGAGGGAAGTGCGAGGCGGCTGTGGTGAAGGGAAATGCATCAAGGAGGGAGGAAGAAAAGAAAAACTTAACAAAAGGATGTGTCTGAATTTATAATGTTTAATTAATGAGCTTGAGTCAGGGAGAGAGTGAGAGTGGAGTAATAGCGTGTAGGCTCAGTGTGAGAAATGTTCTCTAAACATATTATACATCTGAATGGGGGTGGCTGGAAGCACATTGTGCTCCAAGTACTTTTTTAACTCAACAATGAACTGGCAGAGAGGTAGTGATACCTTCACACTGCCTCTGGTAGGCACATGGCTTGACCTTTTTTGGATAGTGATTGATTCAACAACTTTTACAGAAAGCCTTCAGTATCTTTGCCTGAGTACCCAAACTCGATTTCATGACAAATAAGCCTTAGCATGTCAGTTTCAGAGACTCAAACCTGTTTAACATTCATTTGAGAGTGTACCATGACAGCTTGACAAATGAGACATTTCATTTTAGTTTTGGTATTTACCGTAATCATTTACAGTCCATCTTAATTAAGTCAGACTTGAACTGAGAGGTGCTTTTTCCATAGATTTTCAGTGCTTAATTGGATGTTTCTCATAAATAAGCTTATGATCAAGGATGTTCCTGGTGTCTTTCTCCTCCACTGCTGGGCTGTTAGTAGCCTATTTAGTAGTTGCAAAAAAATATAACCAGAAATATTTGAGTTAAGACATTATTATGGTTTCTAAATCTGCAGTCAACAGAAATCTTTTTGTAATTTTTTTTATACAGATGTACTGTCCACCATGCCCAAACCCACACCGCTAACAAATTACCTTGGTCATTTACCTGTGCCTTTCCCTGTGTGGCTTTCACAAGATATATGTTTATTTATTATGTATTTACTTTACTCATTATACTTTTATTTACCCCTTTTCAGAAGAAAGCCTTAGAAAACCTCTTGGCCATGATGACAGAGGGCTAACATGGAGACAAGGAGTGTGAAGGGACATTTTCACAGTGCTGGCTTGTTATGTATAATCTTCCCCTGTGTGTGTGTGTGTGTGTGTGTGTGGCAGGACGGGGGCAATGGTGATCAGTAGTGTCAGATGACTCCCCAGTGCCTTTCCTAGGGCTCTCCTGACACTGTGAAAATTAATGTCCTCGCTTTCATTTCTCACAGGTCCGTCAAGGCCACACAGGGGAATTATAACACTCTGCCATTTTTGATTTTATTCCAATTCTATATATATTTATTTATTTCAGGTATTTTCTCTCAACTGTGATCTGACAGGTGCAGAGAGGGCTTGTGTGTGTGGTGTGTGTGTGTGTGTGTGTGTGTGAAGGTAGTAATCTTTCCAGGCGGGGGCAAGGTAATTTCATTTTTCTCTGAGCCATCAGAAGTTTGTCAGCTGGCAATCATGACGTGTCAGGGTTTCTTCACCTCCTGAGGATAGCTCCACTCCAGTCTGCTGCATTACTGCCCGGGCAGCATGCAAATGCCAGAACATTCTAATAGTGAACGGCGGGGGTGTGCATGTGTGTGCATACACAGTTACAGAATTTTTCAACGTGTGCGTGTGCATACAGTATGTTTTTATGTGTGTGTGTGTGTGTACATGTGTGGTGAGCAGAGGTGTCTTCGATAAATAATTAGTGCATGAGCACACTGGGCAGGTGTGTGTTTCCTGTCAAACTCAAATTGCACGGCCAGTTGAAATAAAGTCTGTGCAACAGCATTCACCGTTGCACTGATTCATAGGTATCTTACAGGAGGCCGATTAGTGAGAATAATCCACGTCTCTTTCAGATCTCCTCATTTGACTGAGGGGATGACAAGGCTATAAATTCCGCAGGATTATGGGGTCATAAAATGATAACGCAGGGAATTCTGCTCTGATTTATATTTATCCACGAAGCGTCTCCCACTGGGTCGGACCACATCAAAGAGAGATGTTTCGGTCCGTCTGACCAGCTGTCATTCCCCACATATCTGACCTGGTTGTCCAGTCTGTTTTTCCCAATGTTTTCACGTTCCTGGACAGTCTGACCAGCTCTGAACAGACAGACAGACAGAGAGAGTCTTTGATAGGTCTACAACGGTGCCTATTGGTTCAACAAAGATATCACTTTCTCCTTTTTTGACCTTCACAGTGGACTGAAGTTTAATAGAGCATGTACACTGACGCCAACTAGAAACACATACACACACACACACACACACCCCCCCACACACACACACACACACACACACCTCGTCTCTTGGACTGTCCTAATTGGCACTGCAGTACTGGGGTTCATATGGACACCCAGCACATTGAGCCCCCTCCCCTCTCTGTTGTGTTTGGCTCACCCCCTGAGCAGGGAATCCAGGAAAAAAAGGAAGAAGAAAAGAACAAATAAAATCTAACCCTGGAAGGAAAATAGAAATCCACCAAAAAGTCACAGCGAGATCATCTTGGAAGAAGAAAGATCATTTTCATTCAGCCCTCCTCCACTCTAACTAAGGAAAACACAATGAAAATCGAATGAAAGAATATATTGCATATCATAACTGAGGAAGCACAGAAAAGCCCAACTGTGCTAGAGTAACCATATTAAAGCATTGAAAATAAAGGTCACGCTCTGTAGACCTTATTGGGAGAAAAAAATCCCACATGGTTCTCTGTTTGTTGTGTATCTATATTATTCAGCAAATATTACTGGCTGACAGTTGACCTTATCTAAGCAGCAGAAATATGGGCAGGAGGGTACTTGATCGAAAGCAAATTCATTTTATGAGCTGTGCAGTAATATGTTAAGTTAATTCCAGTTAAATGTCAGGTAAAAAGCTGGTCAGAGTTGTTCTTCATCTCAGTTCTGTGTCTAAACAATGTCTTCCATGCTAAGGAGCGGAATCCATATCAGTGATTTTAATAACTCCCCTCTCCCTACAATTGTTTTACTGATTTGTAATGGTAAAATGTCAGTCGCCCTCCAAATCGTTCCTGGAACCTTTTCAAACCTTTTCATGCAACATTATGATATTGACTCATATCACAAATGGGTTTATTGGTATGTATGAGTATACAGTTGTTGGCTGTTAAACGCACTGTTGTGCACAGTGTTTGTGATATAAACTGTCTCATAAAGTCATGAATTGTTGTTATAATTTAACAGCAGACCTGAAACTGTAGGTCTGTCTACTTTGATCCAGATTATAGAGCATGCACCATGAATTATAGATCAAATGCTCTCTGATACGGATTGATCTTGGTATACTTGTTACTAAAATAAGATAAACCCCCTCCCTCCCCTCAAACACGCACACAAACACATACACACACACACATCCACACACACAAACACATCCACACACACACATCCACACACATAAACACATCCACACACACACACATCCACACACACAAACACATCCCCACACACACAAACACATCCACACACACACATCCACACACACAAACACATACACACACACACACACACACACACATCCACACACACAAACACATCCACACACACAAACACATCCACACACACAAACACATCCACACACACACATCCACACACACAAACACATACACACACATCCACACACACAAACACATCCACACACACACATCCACACACACCAACATTTTCTGTCTTTGTTATCATTGGGCCTTATCAATCCGACACCGTGCTTTTGGAGAAGAAAGGGGATTGTTGGCTCCCTGTCACTGCAAACAGAGCAGGACATGCACATGTAATGGATGCTCAACAAACAACAGCCGCCCGAGGGTGGCCTGGGAGAGGATCGTTTCCAGATGAGCTTCTTTTTATCAGCGTCTTTTGTTAGGCAGAGCCGTATGCATCTCTGACAGCAGAAGGTCTGCATCATGGTGTATGGAGGCCGGGTTAACATGCTTACACACTTCACTGAGATCTGATCCCACGCAGATGTGTTCAGATGAGGGATGTTGGAGCCAGGTGAGCCCCTCACTATGTGGAACCAGTCGGTGCTCGTGAAGTCAAGGTCTTTGCTTTGAGTCTAGATGTCTGTGTCACGCGGTTATTTAACCCAATCTCACATCAGAGGGCCGTCGATCAGAATCGTGGTTGAACAAGCATAGTTCGACATGAACTTCATGCCTGTGAGATTGCATTGATACTTTTTACAGTAAGGAACATTTTCCAGCTAACACAAAGGCACAATGCCTTCTGCTAGGCCACTGAAAATATAATTTGAGATGTTAACATACAATGTAATCACATTTCGCTGATTAGTTCTGTAACATCATAATACACAGCAATGGACTGCAGTTTTCATAGAGTACAGCAAGTATGATTTACAAATGGTGATACAAATTACATATTTACAGAGAGGCCAGCCAACCAAAAAAATCCTTATTGGAAGGCCTGATCATTATAGACAGTGGAGGTTAAAGAGGTTAACATTCATGAACATGCATGTGACCAATGGCATTTAACATTCTAAACTGATTTCCTACCTCTTTGTTGTGGTGGATAATTGAATAATTAGTTTTCTTTCATATTTTGGACCATTTGACCTCCATTGAGTCTGCCTTTCAAGACAGAGAAACTGACACCCCCATCGCTATGGCGATGACTGCGTTAATCCCACAATTACAATCACATAAGAGGACCTCGATTTGATCCCCCCCAAAAGCTTGCTACTGATCTCATCCGACCGCCAAAGGCTGACACACATGCGCAAGCTTATGCAGACACACACACAGACAGACAGACAGACAGACACACACACACACACACACACAAACAGTCGAACAGAAATATACACACACACACAGAAATACTCATCCATCAGGATTTGTGCCTCCATTCTTGGTAAAAAAAAAGAAATAGGGTTTGCCTCCGTCTCAATTAGTCCTGGAGTGTGAGAAGAGGAAGTGGTTGTGTGTAAGCCATCTTTATTCATAGGAGCTTAGCTGTGATTGGCATGGCCTCAAGACACACAACCTCACTCCTTGGGAAGTCAGCCAGATGTTATTGATATTCACAAATGGTAGAAATTTGCATCTCGCCATAAAGAAGAAGGGAAAAAAAACCTGGCATATGATACCAGAGGGATGGGAATGGGGCGGGTAAACCAACATCGAGTGAATGAAAAACGCCCAGAGAAGAACGTGTGGGCGTGTGTAATGTATGTGCACATGCATGCACGCTGGGCTTCAAACAGACAGACGTCTCATCTATCTCCTCCACAGGCCCGAGACGCGTCTGTTCATCCCACCGCTGTTCAGAACGATCCGCGGCGTTCCGACGCGCATCCTGGCTCTGTGCGTGTTATTTACATTTAGTCATTTAGCAGACGCTCTTATCCAGAGGGACTTACAGTAAGTACAGGGACATTCTCCCCAAGGCAAGTAGGGTGAAGTGCCTTGCCCAAGGACACAACTCAATTTTGCTGGCCGGGAATTGAACCGGCAACCGTCTGATTACTAGTCTGATTCTCTAACCGCTCAGCCACCTGACTCGCGTTCTCAGTTGATTGAGACGCTGCAGAAGGAGAGGCCGTGGTTGAATCGAACGTCTGGCGTTTCTCCTTTGTCGTGTTTTGATAGCCCGCTTTGCTTTCTCCCAGCCAGACTGTTTGTGTTTTCCCTCACATGGTTGGAAAGAAACTTCCACCATGTCCGTAGCTGCGGCTTGCGGTTGCACGCATGACAAATGGGGCCGTGCAGAGCTGTGTGCGGAGGATTCGGCTGGACGGAAGAGGAGCAGTAAGTTGAGACACAGGGATGCTGGGAAGAACCTCGAAAGCCATCCACTTGGAGCCAATCACCCAAATTAAACGATGGACCGATTGATGACAGACTACATTGTATGTGCGTGCGCTATCGACCTCGTCTGTGGCTTGGAAAAAAAGCGGCCATCTTGAAAGGCCTGGGTGCGTGTTGCCAGTATCGATGTACTGAAGGTTTGGCTGTGGTTCACATACAAGATCTACTTTCAGTGCTTCCCATGGAGATGTTATCCCTCGCTAGGTGGCTCACAACAGGCCTATCTGGGACAGGCCTATGGTTCTACTGGGTGGTTCTGCTAGGGTTGGCTTGGGTGCCAGTGACAGACAATGGATCAAGTGGCCTTTTAATTAGGGCTTCACCAGGACACAGGGCTGGGACTGGAATGACAGATGGATGTTTTGACTCAATTACCAATGTGTGGTGATCCAGAGCACTTCTCCGGAGCCACTGGACCAAATAGTCCTCTGCGAGGACCAAACACGGCCGCCGAAGCTTGCTCGACACGCCGAGCGCCCCAGCGCTAGCCTGACTGAAAGGTGCAGAGACTCGGGAGTTATCGCACCTCCTCCACACCTTCACGCAACGGCTTCCCCTCCACCCTTTCTACACCTCCCTGAAAAACACACACACACACACACACACACACAACCTTTTTCCAGCAACGCCCCGTCTCCTCCCTCCCTCCCGAAAACCCGAACCAGCTGCCCCTCCATCTGGCCTTCATCAGCAGCCCTGGGGTGTGCGCTTGGTCCCGCCATGGCAGACGGGCATCCGTTATGCATTATCACCCCCTCCGCCCCCTCGGCCACCCTCGGCCACCCTCCGCCCCCGCCAGCCCCGAGCCCGAACCCTTCCCTCAGACCCTAACCCACAGCAAAGAACTCGGCTTGGCTCCACGGCCCTCCAGATCACAGTCACACTGTCTGTTTCTATTCGGGGAGATCTCCGAGGCCTGAGCATGCGAGAAAGTGAGTGGTCACGACTGTGGTCTTCACCCGCCCTGCCGGCTTCTCCTACAGACCAAACACATGGCCAGGGAGTCTTGTGTTCAGCGGTAATAACAGCAATAGTGCGTGATTCCAGTCCTGCCGGTTGGCACGACACACGGTTTGAGGCTGACGTGGTGGGTGAGGAGCAGCGTGCAGGAGGGTGCGGCAGGTAACCCGACTCACTGCCAGGCCCGGGGTTAGCCGTCAGGTTCTCACAGTGGTCTGTGGCTGATGCAGAGGCAGGGCGCTAATCTGGTGTATGCTAGTGCAGTTGGAGCCAGCGCTACATTAATCTTTAGTAATCCCCATTTCTCCTCACACGCTTTCTGTCACGGTGCTTCCAGCTCTGTCGATCAACTCAACCGTCTTCTCAGCCACAACCACCCCCTCACCCTCCAGTACTGCAGTCTGTCCACCACGCAGGCTAATCAGCTAGCAAAAATAAACAGCAGGGTAGGTGGCCAGGACTCATTTCGCAAGCAATAAAATCAAGAAAATACAGGAATTAAGTATGCGTTTTTCATGTTTTCCATTTGCGAAGAAAAAAAAAAAGCCCAAACTTTACAACCTAACTTAAATTTATCTCTCAAGTTGTGCATTTAAGTTCTGAGTAAACTGATTAAACAAGGGCCACTGTTATTCTCTGGCAATGGCATTTTTGAATTACCGAATGTGGTTCTCGTGTTCAGTAAACAGCTTATCAAAACAGAGGGGCTTGGAAATAGTATTGAGGTTTCCACACATCGCGGTTCGGAGGAATCCACCTCATTGCAGAGGAGGAATGTATTTTCCCTCCTTGTTTTCTCGGTTCTACATCACTTGAGCTCATATACATCCCATCTGGCTGTCAGAACAGAAACTGTACTCAGCTCCAGCCAGTACCACATGGTCTTCCACTACTGTATAAAACAGGACAGTAAGCCTCTTTAATGAGAATTGATTGAGGAATTAAACAGCATAAAATGTCTGTTTCTGAATTTCCCGAAATTGGAACACTTTGCTAGGGATTTCTGGACTCCAGCAAGTGATCAGCTTGAGGATGGCAAGTGGGGTCATTGATGTATTCCCGAGATCAGAGAGTAAAAATAAATCATAGAAGGAAGCCTAATTTCCATGGTTGTAAATCACTCAGGCCCAAGAGGATATGAATTATGAATTAAAAGTACTTCATTCATAAACTGAGTTTTGAGCGCAGCAGGCGGTGGTTTCCAGACCAAGCTACGTATCAGGTTTGTACGATCCTCTTGCATGACGGCACGACTTGGCCGCATTCAGGCAGTGCATGGGTCCAATACAACTGTGACCTTTCTCTTCCTGTCCTCCTGATTAAAGTGGCCTCTACGGAAACAAGCTTCCAGTCCTGCGGGCGATTTAGGCAGAAGGTTCCAGAAGGAGGAGAGTTGCCTGTAATGGGGATGTGGACCTCAAGGTGTGTGTTTAATGTTTGTGTGTGTGTGTGTTTTTGTGTGGGTGTACATGTGTGTGTGTGTGAGTGTGCATGTGTGTACCTGTGCTAGTGTGAGTGTGTGTCTAAAAGTGTGTGTGTGTGTGTGTGTGTGTGTGTGTGAGAGAGAATGTGTGCGTGTGTGACAGTGCCAGTCTGCTTCCTGGGGAGGTGACATGAAGGTGTCATCTCCCCGTACCTGAGATGACAGCCATGCAGCGAATGGAGAAGAAATGGCCAGTATGGTCTGAGAGATAAGGCCTTGGTGAGATCACAGACTGGCGAGAGACAAGACAAGACACAGAGAGGCCATCCCCCTGCTGGGACAGATCCTGGGTTTCCATTCCCACATGTCAGTCAGGGTGCTGGGACTCAGGGAGAGGCAGCGGCTTGTCGTGTCCGGATGGATCTGATGCATGTTCCGGTTGTGTTTGTGAAGTTGACCCCCCTGACTTCTAGAAACCACAGCCAGATGCCTCTGCTCATGTGTCTGAAGGAGATTACAGGTGGGTTGGCTTGTAGCTCATAACATGAGGTCACCCGTGCTGTAATTATTTACTGTCCGAATGGCAAATGCGTCGCTGATTTCCAGTCGTGTGGTGTGCTACGTCGATAGGTGTTATTTTTAGCAGTTCTCCTCTGGATTGCTCATGAGAACAAGTATCGGTGGTGAAGGATGAAGTTTTGTTGTGGATCAGGAGCTTCAAAGGAGCTTCTGTCCTCAACCGACGTCACGTTGTTCCTCTGTTGAGGGGCTGGAGCGATGCTACAGGGAGACCTACACACAAGGTTCTGGAAGATTCTCCCCCTGGCTCGTACTTTACCCCCTCTGTCAGCGTAAAAGCACGTTCCCCGTTATAAAGTTCAGCAAGACAAATAAACTTGCAGGCTCCCAGACCCGATTCATCTTACACACGAGAGCGGGCCGCATTGTAGTCGCTCCAGCTCCTGCCACGCACAATTTGCTCTCCTTGGCGCTGTCTGTGTAAAGGTTCTGCACTGCGATGTGAAAACTCTATCTGGCACTATCTGTCTGCGTGCCTGCCTGCCTGTCTGGCAGTCTGTCTGTCTGCCTGTCCGTCTGTCTGTCTGCCTGTCTGTCTGTCTGTCTGTCTGTCCTAGGGCTTCGGGAAACTTCTGCCGAGGCCACCGCAGATGTTTATGTGCTTGTTTGGCTGGATTTGCCTGTGTGGAAATTAGGGTGTTGGGGAGGGGCACAACTGGCATTAATGAGGTTAATTGATAGTTTCACAACATGTAATGAGATCTGGGGCTTTCGGACAAAGTGGAGCCTTTAGAAATGCAAGATGTTCACTGTGGGGGCTCTCGCAAAATTGTGTCGGCAAGTGGAGAGACTACAGCCTATGGAGACCGCTCTTTATGCTGATGTTTTTATTTTTTTATTCGTTTCTTTCATGAAAGACAACTGCCTCGGAAGCTTCCCTCAATGTGTTTTCAATTGAAGGTTGTCAGTTGAAGGCTGTTCAGTTTAGCTGTGTGATGCTGGCAACATGGAATTCAAACGGCACTTTTTCCACTCTGGAAAACATAACCTATTTCGGCTAGTAGATTTGGCCTGACCTTAAAGAATTACGTCATGTAAGGTTCATCACATTGTGTGCGGAGTAGATGATGACTGTGATTCCCACATAACCGCGTGTGACACGGTCATTTAAACAGCGTCCAGTGTGCCAGGGGAGTATGTGTTACAATTGGCAGCGCTCAAATAATTGGCGCTTATTTCTGACAGAACTGCATCCCATGCACATAAGTGTTCCATGCTACTTTTGTTTGGAAACCTGAAGAGAACCTCCCAGTGTAGAACCATCCACCATGACTGGGGTTCACAGAGCTGAAACGTTCCCAGGTTCCAACTGGTGGATGGAGGGAACCAGACATGCTTGGCAGGATGAAAGTGTGGTTTTAGAGTAGAGCACCTCTCTCTATTTCTCTATCTCTCTCTTGCTATCTGTATTCTCTCTCTCTCTCTCTCTCTCTCTCTCTCTCTCTCTCTCTCTCTCTCTCTCTTGCTATCTGTATTCTCCCTCTTTCTCTCCCTCTCTCTCTCTCTCTCTCTCTCTTGCTATCTGTATTCTCCCTCTTTCTCTCTTTTCTCCCTCTCTTTCTCTCTACTCTTTCCATCTTCTATCTCTTAATCCACCTCTCTCTCTCTTCAGGCCCCTTCTCCTATCAATCTCTTTATGCTGTGTTGATTGCCATTAAATTGAGGAATATTTGTCCTAACGTGCAATTACAGATCCTGACCTAAAGGACTCGGTATACTGAATGACCCAAAACAAAGCGCCCAGTTAAGCTGCGTTGGACCTGGTTTAAAACTGCTTGGCTCTAACTGGGAGTTCTGCTGGTCTGACCTGCCTGCGGTGCACACTGTACATCCTGCTTTTTAACATAGAAACAGTTTAGATTTTTTACAAATATGAAACATTTCAGTTACATGATACATTAACTGATACCCCAACTGTAATTAAGAAGTGTTATCAGAAGTTAAGAAATTGGTATATCGGGCTATCTATTCTATTTAGTTTCATCTGAAGTTTTTTTCCTTGAAGGAGAAGAAGATGATGATGTTACTATCACAGAGAGGAGCAGAGCAGCTAGCACCAATGAGAGAGGATTCTTAATAACATCTTATTTCTGTCTTAGCAGAGAATAATTTAAAATACTCCCTTTTGTCATCCTTCGACTGCATCTTTAGTCTTCCAGTGCACCATGCTCAAAAAGTTAAATTAATGATGAATATACTGTATTTCTACTAAACTTCCTTCTGATTGATAAAGAGATGCAGTGAGAGAGGGTTCTTCTGTAAATAGTTCTGATGTTGAGAGAAGCATGTGTGTGTGTGTGTGTGTGTGTGTGTGTGTTTCTGTGTGTGTGTTCATTTAGGAGGCCACCGTGCTGCATATTTCCTGTCTCCAGCACCCAGCATGCTCTGCAGACACCAGGGGAGAAAGGCACAAAGACTGGAATGAGAAGGAAAGAGGAAAAACAATGGAGACGAAAAAGAAAATAGTTTTATGCTAATTCCGGATGATAGGGAAAAAGAACCCTGTGTGAATCTTTCCATTACTTTCAGGAGAGAGGGAACAGGGCGGATCAGATGATTAGAAACACAGGGAACACACAGGAACATTCAAACTTTGATAGTGTATCATATTACAAGCAGGTGGAATGCCAAATGATTATAAAGGAAGAATAACGGTTTAACACACACTAACATAAACACACATTGGCATTTACCCACACTTATCACACACACACACACCATGCAGACACATACCATGCAGACACACACACACACACGCACACCATGCAGACACACACACACACCATGCAGACACACAGCCATCTTACCACAGCCAGACGATATTCCATTAAGGATTAACTCCTATGTTGCCCCAGGTGACATCAAAATGATATAAACACAGACTGCAGCTTTGCATATTTTGGTGAGGTTAAACAGAGCACAGGCACAGACCTATAAAAGCCTTTATTAAAGTTACCCACGCTGGACAAATAATACTAGGAACATCTCTCAGGAAACAATAATGTGGCCCAAAATGGTTTCCATGCAAGAAGTCAGGGATGATTTACGATCGTCTTCCCCCCCCGTTGTGTTTTTCATTCATCTGCCCCGTTGGTGAATGATGAGTTACTGTCCTATTGATCTCTGAATGTCTGGAGATAACAAACTCCCATGCTCGCCTCGGAGCTTGTAAACGCTTCAATGATGGTTTGGTGACTGCAGCTAGTGAGGTACATTTTTCAACTAGCATCTAATCCATCACCGCAAACGTAGTTTCTATAGATTTTAAGAAGTTAAGGTGCCAAAAATTCCGCTTGATACCTTCATATTTATCACAGCCCGTACAGAAAGCACACAGTCTCCTAACAAAGGCTCCACAGTACGGTGAGACAGAGTCAGCGTTGTTGTGGTAGCTGGAGTGGGAGTGTACCATTCTCCAGGAGGGGTCGAGGTTGCCGCTGTGGGGTTGGCGGCAGGGCCTGGTATGGGGAGGAGGAGCGGGTTCACGCCCCACACACACCTCTCCCCCGGTCATAGTGGATCAGTCTCCAGGGCCTGATCAAAGGCATGTGCCTCCAGCCACGCGGGGCGTTGATTGCTTCCATGCACTCGCTGACACCACTCGGCTTGGCTGAGGACACCCTAATTAAAATGGAGATATAGGAGGGGTTCAGTACTCCCCACAATGCACACACACACACTCACAGACACACACACACACAGCCTCACATACTCAAACACACATACCAGCGACCCGAGCGCTGACTGCAGGCACCTCCTATTGTTCAGAAAGGGCAGCTCTGGAGACATAGAATTCAGAGATGTTGGAGTCAGAGACCTGTCCTGATGGTCATTTTAACCTATCAGTGTTCGTCTCAGAGCACAGTCAAGGTGGCCATACGTATTGGGGGGTTAGGTCATTGCTGATGTCGGTTAGATGGATGCACAAGAACAGCTGGAGCCCGTGTCGCGAGAACAAAGAGCAGATGAGTGTCGTCACCGAGCGAACGCACCCCCTGTGTGGCTCCTCCACCAGAGGATAGAAAGTTTATCACACTTCTATTTAAAATTCCAATCAGAGGTTATTACTGGTATGCCATCCACAGGTCTCTGTGTTTCAGCTAGCCCGGAGTCCTTTGTCGGTCGCTAAGCGCCAAGAGATCAATATCATATCAGGGCTGGTGGAACACCTGACAGTTCAATTTCACAGCCAACTTCGGAATCGATACCTTTGGAATAGTTTTGGACTCTCCCAAAGGCTGCCCAATGGAGTTAATCTATGGTGTCATTAGGCAGGTCACTGTGTGCATGGTCATTACACCGTGTAACAATAAATGTTCTTAAATCCACGAGGTGTTCTCTCTCCCCCTGTTTGACCGTCACCTCTCCCCGAGGTCGATCTGTTCTGTGGGAAACCGTGTGATTGGCCACCGTCACTCTTCTTTTCAGCGCGGGTCACATTCAGAGAATACGGATGAAGCACAGCAAACACCTGTGGCCCAGCTGCAGGGGGAATTGAACCCTTGAAGCTTTATTGAGCACAGTACATCAAACGTTTTTTGACGTTTACCAGAGTCAAGAGTACAGGCTTTGTGGCTCAGTAAGACATCAGAGCAGCCGATAAGAGAAGGTTAAATGACTTTCATGAAACAGGTACAGGATTCTTCAGACATCAACCGATGCGTCAACAAAATGATACAAGGTTTACGTTAGCTCTTCCCATGTTTAACTGTATCATAAATGGAATATTTCGGCATATCTAAAGATGTGTGTTGACTGTGGGGACAGTGCAATGGAAGGGTGGTCGTTTCTCAGTGAGAAGGGAATGATCATTTAAACGGATTTGATTTAAGCAGCTTGACCAACACGATACAACGGGGGATTAAGGCGGTCACAGAAATCAACCAGGGCTCCACTTCAATGGCCTGAATTTCAATTGAGAAAATGGAAAGAGGAAAAGGAGTGAAAACTAAGTTTTTCCCCCCCGTTTACCGAAGCTCAGCTGGAATCGCCTGTCAAAACAGACCTCGGAAACCCAGCGGAAAAATGACACAAGCGGCTCCTTTTACTGAGTGGCATTGTGGATTTGGCTGCAGCCCACTCCAAACTGGAACCTTTCTTTCTTCTGCATGTGTCATGGGGTGGAGGGTTGGGTGGGGGTGGGGGTGGGGGTGGGGGGGTGGAGACAAGGGCTGCACAGGAAGGAGTCCAATAGCAGGGTAGTGCGGGTAAATGCGTCTCTGCAAGCCAGCTTTCACACATGATGACAGAGTCACACAGAGGAAGCCGTGCAGATGTTACCATGACTACGGTCAAATGTTTTAGCTGGGCAGAGCGTCGCAAACACCTGTTTGGCTGGGGAAGGGTCTGACGTAGAGGTGAGCAACACATCTCTGTTGTTGTCATTGTGCTGTAGCTGACTGTTCAGAACAATTATACAATTTGGAAGATAGTCCGGAAAAAAAACTCTCTCATGAGGAGAACTACGACTGACAGAAATCCAGTTTGATAAAAAAAAAAAAAGATGTCATCGAAACGACAGTTTCTAAGACAGTGAAGTCAAAGGCTCTGCATGTATAGAATCTATACTCCTTCCCCCCATCCCGGCTGTATTAGACATCCAGTGGCAGAGGTCCAGGCCTGTAATCCCCAGCCCTGAGTGCTCATTTGATGGCTTCATCACACTCCAGGAGAACAGCACTCCCAAGAGCATGGTACACCCAACGACCAAGGACTGGGGAAACACTAGTCTGGTGGACCTGTGTGTGATATATCACTAGAGTTTTATTTTTTCTTCATTAAGAAATGGTGTGCTATCAGAAATTGCCAGTGACATAATGAAGACCTTGAGCAGGCTGGGCATGATACATTAGGATCAGAATCCATCGAGGTTATTTACTCCTTTGAAAGACAGCGTTTGACAGGCTCTCTTTATCTGTCGCGCAAGTGGAAAAAACCTCCATTAAAAATCTAATTCCAGATCTATTTAAATCTGTCTGAGAGGAATCCCATCCCCATCTTGACAACATATTAGTTTCCCTATAAATGTTGAATTTTTGGAATGTCCTCTTCTGTCACTATAGAGGTGAAGCGAGTTCTTTGTAGCTCTGACAGTATCAATTATGGTTATAAATGTCTGATAAACGATCATATAATTGATGCCATAGATCTAGAGGACTATGTACATAATGACCTCTGTAGCTGAAGGCAAGTCTAATGTCGACACCAAGAAACATTGATCAAACCTAAATGACTATAGACCCACAAATGATTACAATAGCCTCATTTGGATGGCCTTCAGTAACAATTAATTCCAAAGGTTTTGAGGTCACTTACAATAAAAGTAGCAATGTGTTCAGTCAGCTATGGATAAGGAACCGCAAGCTATAAATTAATATGTAAACATAAGGAACGTACACATAAGAACCCGGCAACACAAAATGAACACACACACAGACCTCCCACGGTGTCTAGAATTACTGTTCTACCACAATGACCATCTGAGTGGAATGTGAGTCAGCAGGAAGCGATGAGTTTTCAAACTGTAATCACCTGCAGCTGAAGGCAGTAAAAAAGCTGGAGGGGGAATGTGTGTCTCCATGTCGGACTTGATCCTCACTGAGTTCTTGTTAACGGGGACTGGAATCAAGTATCCGAGGGCTGGATGAGACTGGATAATGTGTAGATCATACGTCCTCTGGCTGCTGTGAGTCTCCATGGGCTAGATTCGGATCCTTCCCCAGAGGGGAGATCCAGGACGTGACCCAGAGCAGGAGTATCAGGTTGGGCTGTGAAAGGTGGCACTGGCTCCGTGGAGCAATAGTAGTGATTCCCCTTCTGGAAGCCATCACCAGCCTAGAGATTCAACCATGTGGATTTCACTAAGGCCTCTCCTGAGAGAAAAGGTGTTAAACTTGTTTAATGTAATCCGTTATCCTCATGCCAACAATACTCAAACCCTAACCGAACTGACGGATCGCGTAATGTTGTAATGAGCTATCGCAAAGGGAGGAACACAGGAAACGTGAAGAAAGACCCAGTAACTATCAGCCACGTCCAAGGCCTGTCCGAGAAAGCCGTTGAAACTACATCCAGTTTGGCTAGTCCTCACAGTCTTCCTACAGTACAAAAAGCTACCGGCTATCACGAGAGAGGTAGAGAGAGAGAGAGTGAGAGTGAGAGAGAGACACTTGTCATGGTAATGTCATGGTAACCCCTCAATCCTAGCGACAACACAGCCCAGGCCTTTAAGGCTTGTTGACGCTCTCAGTAGAGCCTCACTCTGGTCTCGCACCTGACACAGGAAGCTTGAAGGCGTGACACGGATTCAACATATTTTCCTTCACGGCAGTAGACCGGTCGGTGTGTACTCCAGGGCCGATCACGCCTGGTTAAACTCGGCACTGACGATGTGTCATGCTCAGCTCAGCACCCTGGTCCCGTTGCTCCGCACTGTGAGGCTCCAGGTCGTTCTCTGAGCGCCTCTCCTCTTTAATGAACTGGCAGATAATGGCCTGTGGGGCCCTGGAACAGGCCTGACACAAATTGCCATGTCCCTTTGACTGGGATTAGCAGTAATTACAGTTGGCCATGGACGATCAATGGGATAACAGTGTAGCACATAAAGGCCAGGCGGTGTCACACGCTAGCGTGAAACCTAGCCGCCGTGAAGCCGATGTGGCTCCATACAGCAGGATGAGTCTGATGTCGGCGGACGCTGGCGAAACTCCCACGCTTTGAATTCCTCTGCTAACTTCTAGTGAGATGGAATTATTAATTACAACTTCAAAGTGAGACAGAATTATTCATTATAAATCTTTTTTTTTTCTTTCTTCCATGTCTGAAGTGAAAGCAATCTCGGAATACCCATCCACTGTAGTGCAAACACAACCACTCCCAAACAACTCCCTAGCAATGCCCAAGCAACTCCCTGCATCCTCCCAGCCCCTCCTCCTCGTCCCCTCCTGATGACCTCATCCACCCCTGGCAGGCTCGGCCTGGCCCGGACTAACAGCAGCCTCTGATGATGTCATCCTTATCTCTTGTGTCTGGAGAGCACAGCGCAGCCCTCCTGGGTGGGTTGAGAGGCTGGGCGCTGCTGCCCCCGTGGGCTTTTAATTAAAGCTTTTTGAGACACACACACACACACACATGCACACAACTAACCAGGGTGGAATCCAAAGAGAAATTACAGAAACACAAATGTTGTAGTTTATGGTGTGTCTGGATTGCCTTCTGACCTCATGTCTCATTCCAATCACCCACTCCACTATCCGAAAATTAAGTCATCCTCTTAATTAGAAACGTAAATCTTGAGGAACCAGGCACATTTGTATGGGTTCCAATACACACATGTGAAATGATATAAAGGAGCGAGTGTGGATGTTTGGGTAGTGCGACCTTCAACTTGGTTAATGTGAATTTAGAAATGAAGATTGAATTAAATTCAACCACAAAGTCTCAAACCTGTCTCTATGCTCTCCACACAAGCATACGCTTAAAAACAAACAAAAACAAGTAACAATAACATTTTAAGAGTTGTCATTTGTTCTTTCACTAGAGGGAGGGAGAGAGAGAGAAGAAGGGAGGGAGGGAGGGAGGGAGGGAGGGAGGGAGGGAGGGAGGGAGGGAGGGAGGGAGGGAGGGGGGGAGGGAGGGAGGGAGGGAGGGAGGGAGGGAGGGAGGGAGGGAGGGAGGGAGGGAGGGAGGGAGGGAGGGAGGGAGGGAGGGAGGGAGAGAGAGAGAGGGAGAGAGAGAGGGAGGGAGGGACAGAGAGAGAGGGAGAGAGAGAGGGAGAGAGAGACGGAGAGAGAGAGAGGGGGTGGTGAAAAGAGAGAGGGGGGGGTGGAAAGAGAGAAAGAGGTGGAGGGGGGATGGAAGGAGGAAAGGAGAGAGAGAGGGAGGAAGCGCTGATTGCCACGACAAAAAATCCACATGAGCAAAGGCAGCAGCAATGTCAGGGCTAGCCTGAGGAATGCAGATGGAGGGCTAACCTGATGAATGCAGATGGAGGGCTAACCTGATGAATGCAGATGGCCAGGATGCTGCTGCCATACGGAGCCCTAGATTAAACCAGCCGTCACTCTCAGACAGCCGGCCGGGCGGGTCCCCAACAAGGGACTGTTTGGATCTGATTTCGTATTTCATTCGATTTGGGGCCGCTTGGTGCTCAGACGGAGGCAGGCGGAGGCAGACGGAGGCAGACGAGGCCTGCCGCCCGATGAGGACGGGGATGGAGAGATCGGCCGAGTGAGAGAGAGAGAGAGAGAGAGAGAGAGAGAGAGAGAGAGAGAGATTGAGAGAGAGAGAGACGGAGAATGCGATGGATGGATGGACAAAGGGCAGGAGAGAGAGAGAGAGAGAGAGAGAGAGAGAGAGAGACTGATGTCACACTTCAAGAGCCCTGTTTTCTTCCAGAGATTGGGATGAGGGCCTTTATTGGGTCTGGTTGGCATGAGGGTTCATTGTGTTTGGCAGAACGGGCACAGATCTGCCCTCCTCTGAGGCGCTTTATTATTCTGAACAGCCTAACGAGGTTTGTGCAGCACCAGTGCCATGGGGACTGGCACATCAAGCATGATTTCCGTCTGCACGTCACGATGCAATCTACTCACCTGCCTGGGAGAACAAACCACAGAGGGGCTGTCACTCTGGTTCAGGGTCACAGACCTGTGGGTGTCTTGTTTGGAGTGGTCGTAGTTATTACTTGTGTCTTCATTGACTTTCTCATTTTCCTCATATTCACTGTCAACTTTGTTATCATCCTCTTTCTAAACCTTTAAATCAGTTTTCGAGTAATTAATTAGAATCTAACAGGTGTTCACTTAAGAGAGCTTCAGCAAGTTATGTTGATTTGTCTAGGTGCAGATGCTCTGAAAATTTAATTACCAATAACGCCCTGCATGAAAGGGATAATGCAGATGAATTTGCTAATTTAAAAAAGTATCCAAGAAATCAAGACAAATATTTATGATTTAATGGTGACCATGGAGACACAAACGTCCAACTTTGACTGACAACAGAAATGCAACATTGACTTACACTAAATAGCAGATACTGCCATATTATAATTGGATATAATCACATTAGTATTGAGTTATTGTCAACACAAAACTTTTAGAGCTTTGTTTTTCAAACCGCAGTCAACAGACTCTAAGGAAGTCAGCCAAACAAAATAAACAATGTAACACAACTGTAATAAGGACACTGTATGAAACCTTCCAAAGAAGTCACTCAGATATTCTTTGCTCCGCACTGGAACAGGAAGTGGAGGACTAGGAGGGGGCTGTGTGGCTCTACTAATGGCGGATCTTAAAACAAAATGCCCATGACCGTCCAGCATGTGTCAGCCAGAGCGGGAGGTAAAATAAGAAAGGTGATTGGATTGTGCGGTGGCACAGCTTGTACCAATTTCCAGAGTTAATAGGAAATTTCTCCTTCCTGCCTCCTCTTGTTTCTCGGGTCTTTGTGAACGTCACAGAATAGTCTCGGAGCCTGTGCCGGAGGGGGTAAACAAGGCCCCCATGCTGCCTGCCCGGGGGCCTGAAATATCTGAGCAAACACCTTTTCTGTTATTTCTCGGTGTGGTGGAGGAGGACGAGAAGGACGGCAGTGTCTGTCTGCTTTGCCGTCGTGGGCGCTCGCTACAGCTAGCGCGACCAAATAAACATGGCCCCGTCATCTTCTTAAACCTAGCGCCAACGCAGATAGGGCAGGGTCGCACACGTGAAGGCGCCCAAGATCAACAGGCCACTGCTAGGGAAATAAACACGAGCCCAGTTGACGCCCTGGTAACGGGGCGCTAACGGCGAGGTGCTAAAAAGGATTTCTGGATCTGTTTTCTCCTCTCTCTTTTTCTGTCTGTTATTTCCCCCAGTCTTTGAACATCTGGGGCTGGCTGTGGTCTTTGGTACTGGCGCGTGGAGCAGAGAAGGGGGACCGATCAGAGGGCTGCTGGGCCTGGCTGGGCGATGGAGGCGGTTGGGGGTCTGGCTCGGACGAGGGGCTTCTCACAGGAGGTTTTCTCACAGCGATGGTTTTATGCTGGTCACTTCCGGGCTCTTCTATAAAGGATTCAGTTGTTTTCTACATGTGGTCCAACACAAACGATTTGGGATTGTACCATCGAATATATTCTCTCCGTCTCGCAATGCAATGTAACTATATTTTTTTGTCTGAAGAAAAATGATTTCATAATGTAGTTCAGGGAAGACTTATAAAAGCCTTTAAATACATATGCAAGAAAGAACAGACCAATGGTTTAGGCAGGGACATTCTATAATGCATTTCTGGTTGACAGGCCTAATAAGCAGGTGGGTGACGTAGTTCTGGCGAGCGAATACAAAGAGAAACAGGTCTCTTAGCTCAAAGCAGCAGTTAAAGAGAGGGGAACTCAAAGCCCTCAGCACAACAGGATTGTGTGTGGGTGGACACTATAGAATATATTGTATAGATTGCACTGTCCACTATAGTGAATATTTGGAAGCCCTTTCTGCCGCTACACCGTCACATCCTTTAGTTTGAGTTGTCTTCCTGTGCAAGCTGAGTTGGACAGGAAATGGCCTGTTGTGAGCGACACATTTCCTTTATTCGTCTCATCACTCAATTCTTAAAGAGACCTGTCACCCTTGTCCTTTGACACGTCATTTCCTGTGTGCACAGGACGTCACTGGAAAAACGTCCGACTTCTCTCCTCATGGATTCATTTTTCATGTATTTTTTGCATTACCGATTCTGCCAAATCATAAGTTTCCTGCCCTTGCAACCCTGCATCCTCTCTAGCTGTTCCAGCACAGCCTTCTGAGGCCTTGTTAAGTAGCTGTGAGAGGAGAACGGGGGGGGGGCTTCGCCCAGATCATCACATTAGCAGATGAGCCATCAAACAGACACACAGTACCTACGTGAGCTGTGATTCATCTTGCTGAAGATAGATGGGCTGGCAGGAAGGAGACTGAGACTTTGAAAACAAAATGGGGTTTGTTTTCAAACGTTGGTGGGACCGTTTATTTTTTTCTTGCTTTATGAGGAACGGAGGATGCGGCCGTTAAAAGTGATTTTCTTGGTTAAATGAAATTTTCTTGGTTAAAAGTGTGGGGGACAGATTTTCTGCTTTCATAAAGCTGAATGAAACCTATGACCCTGCTCTGTCCTTCTGAAGTCAGACTCCTCATCCCTCCAACTGCCGTTTCCAACGCCTGGCCTCAGGTGATGAACCGCCTCTGGGTTTTTCATCTTTTTCATTTGATTCCCTCTGGGTAGTAATTGTTGCGTACTTAAGGAAAACAATCTAAGCCTGGTCATAATCACGTTCCCTCTAATTGACTATAACATTGAAATATTTTTCAATTGACCCATAATTACAATGTTTCCCAAGATGCAAGTCATTTTTACGCAGATTAAAAAACACACTGATTAAATCTCTGGAAAACCACGATGAGGCACTTGAAGTTCACGTTGGGAAAGGTACAAATCACCTCCTAGTGACCACGCCAGGCTCCCCACACTCCCCCTTCCTCCCGCACCTCCTCCTCCCACCCTCCTTCCTCCCTCCTCCTCCCGCCCCTCCTCCTCCCACCCTCCTTCCTCCCTCCTCCTCCCGCCCCCCCCCCCCCTCCTCCCTCCTCCCCCCTCCCTCCCCCCTCCTCCCTGCTACATCAGCAGGTGCCAGATTCTCGTCTGGGATCCCTCCAGCCGTCGTGGAGCTTCACCCGATGCCTCCGGGCCACGGCAACGCCTCCCATCCATACGGCTTACAGAAGGAAATGCAATAACGACGCTTCAGCAATACAGACTCAAACCGGAAAAAACCTTCCAAGTCAGCGACTGTCGACTCAGGGTCTGACGAGGATTTCAATATCAGCTCACCTCTCTCCCCGCTGCCCTCCACCTCGTGCCTTGCTCGCCCCCTCTCATTACAGCCTGGCTGATGCAAGAGCACGGAAACATGATCCGGCCGCTCAATCTTCTGGACCCCGCTCTGGAAAAGGCCTGAGAGGAGCTGAGGGGGACAAAGACACAACACCGGATATCACCGGAGAGTTTAGTCTGAGAGTACACCGGTCGGTGCCAGAAGGAACCTGCTGCAGAGTTTTGTTGCGTCCACAAACTTTATTGTTTGTTTTTAGCAGGATGGAGGGGGGGGGGGGGAGGGGGCTATGAGAAATGCCAGGTTGGAAATGTCAGGTTGTGTGTATACTACAGCAGAGACTAGTGGACGGAACGCCGCCAGCATGCTGCTACTGTGTGACCGTGACATTTGCTGACATGCCAGGCAACAGAGTGAACCCTCAGAACACCCAGGGCAAGACAGAATTGCTTGACCTTACACCCAAGACGTGAAATATAGACATGCCCAGGTGGGGCAGTGGCAATGTGTTTCTTTAAATGAAGGTCAGACTGGTCGACTGACCTTCATTCTTGAGGTAAAAACGCTTTTATTTTTGTTAAAGCAGCTCAAGGTGTAGTGTTCCGGTCGTGATGTCCCTTGAAGCCTCGCTGCGACAGGGATCACCAAGCCCCTAAATTAAACTCAGTTCCTTTGTGATCCTTTGATCCAATTACTTTTGTCATTTTAATGTCACCTCATACAAGAGAAATAGACCAATTGATATTCATTTGCACTCAAGGGGAATATCACAAAGAGGTAATCGAAATCTTTTCAGTTCATATTCCACCTTCCAAAATGCATCTGTGGGGATCTGAAGACACAATTCACTTTAAGTGGCATTAGGCTTACTCTCATTGTGCAGGTGTCAGGTCACAACTGATAATGTCATTAAGTTCCATGTTATTTTTTGGAGCCCTTTGTGCCACTCATGGATTACCCAGGAATATATGGATTGACGTCACATTGTCCTTGTGTATTTATATGAGAAGATCTTCTTCCCAATCTTGAAATCTCATTTTCCTTCATCATCCAGGAAGTAGCACTAATCTGCCTCTCTCCTTGGGGTACTGGACAGACAGAGACATGTCACCTGTGTAGAGACAGAGACATGTCACCTGTGTAGAGACAGTGTCACCTGTGTAGAGACAGGGACATGTCACCTGTGTAGAGACAGAGACATGTCACCTGTGTAGAAAGGTCCATCCTGGAGCTCCGAAGATCCTCCTGGAACACATTTTACAGTTTAATACATCCAGGTTTCACTGTAACTCTTCATTATAGATTAAGTGAGGTTGGGAATGTCAATAGGCCTCTGGGAAATGAGAAAGTCCACTTGATTGAGTTGATATCATCAAAGGGGTCGGAATTAATGGTGCACTGGACCGCTGGTGAATTCCAAGCAAGGGGAAGATGAATGCATCGTTATATTCCTAAATGACATCTCGGAATAGATTTTGTGGGCATGTGAATACAGTGTGATATTCTTGAACAGGATTTCTACAGGCGCTCATAAAAGGTGGACAGAATGTGTTTCATCTAGTACGTGAACAGGGACTCTCTATCTGCGGTTGAGCCTGTTGAGCATGCGGTTCAGCGACGTGTCATGGCGGTGTTCTGGATCCTTCTCTCTCTCCACCACCACGTCGTGCGTTTAATTCATGTTCTTGTATGATGATTTAGAACAGCAATGAATATGTCCATGCTTCCATTCTCTGTCAGCTCCTGTCTGAAGTGAGGAGGTGGGGAGGAGAGCCATAAAACTGTCATCTCACGGTCAGAAACAAAGCCCTTCCCGTCCCTAACACATCCAGAGATGAGGAACGTCATTTGTTTCTGGACTCGTTTGTTGGACCTGACAAGGACAACCACATTGTGTATGCTCAGAGCAACACACGTAATAAAAACACCTGAAACGAAACACCTGAAAAAAAACAACCAACAGATATCAGACAACAACACGGTTGCAATTATTTCCTTCTCTCGAGCAATCCTGATCTTTTTACCCCCCACCTAATCTAGATGCTTCCATAGGAAGAAAAATAAGTCTAACAGGGAAAACATGTGTTGTGTCAATTCGACATACATCGGCCCTTCACGTCATCCTTCATCAAGTACCAGGCTGGTGATGGGGGCAAAGTGCTTTGACCGTTGCCTATGACGATGCCGGAGATGGAATATGTGTCAGACAGGGGGATGATTTGCTATGCAAACCATTATTCCTATCTGACAATGTGCAGAGTGGCTGCTTCTGCAGTGATGACACTTGTTGTGTGTTGGCTTTATTGATGTGGACAGCCACACCTTTGTAACACTGGGGATCCAGCAGGTCCACTAAGGGATTCATAACTGGTATATCGATGGGACATTTGTTGTGTCATTTTTTGTGTGTGTGTGTTTGAACAAGTATCTGAATAGCCATTTTATTTTAAGTTATTATTTAGTAGGACTGAATTGGGTTTTAAATGTATTTATTGTTTTGTTTCAATGTATTGGAAACCATGAACACAGCTTGCAGAGTTAGTTTGATGTTGGACAGATGGCGTCTCCCACACTACTTTTTCCTGTTTTGTTCCATTAGTCATGAAATAGAGCATTTGCGAGTTGTGATAGGATATAGAGGTAGACTGAGAACTGTGATGTGGATGAGGAGGAAGGCCTCACACACACACACACACACACACACACACACACACACAGAACACAGACACAGACAGACACAGACACACACGTCCATCATGGTTTCATTAGGGATGGTTCCCTGGATCTCCACTCTCTGGTTCAATCTCCAGCAAAGAGCGATGTGTGACACTTTTACCCAGAACCAATTCTCCCCTGTCAAATGAACAAAGGCATGTGCTTAAAGAGCAGGGAAGAGGGATCAACCTCAGCCAGAGTGCAAAATGATTTCAGCTCCAGTACAGAGGGCATACCAGGCCCATGTAGCTGAGGGTCAAGCCCCCAATAGAAATACAATAGTTTATTTTTCCGGCAGTTTGAACAACAATTTGGGGACATAATATGTTTATAGTCCTTAGTGGGAGTTACATTGTTTATGCGTTGGCTTCTGGCTTCATTTGAGTAAAATTAGCAAAATATATTTACCTCAACTTTCAGTCTCACTTCTCTCTCTCTTTATCTCTCTCTGTCTCTCTAACTCTCTCTTTCCCTTTATCTCTCTCCTCCTCTCTATCTCTCTCTCTCTCCCCCTCCCTCCATCAGATCTCCTTCCTCAAGGTCGGTCAGGGGAGCCTCCGGTGCTTAACACAAATGAATCCCTTACCTCCAGACCTCCAGACGTGCTGTAACGTATCTCCCGTGGGGAGAGGGGCCGATTCATTTCTCCACCCGACAACAAGGCACCATCTGCAACACCTCCACCTCCACCCTGGCACCTGCGTCGTCTCTTATGGGACCCCGAGGAGACAGGGAACACAGTCTGAGGAGACAGGGAACACAGCCTGAGGAGACAGGGAACACAGCCTGAGGAGACAGGGACACACCCCGAGGAGACAGGGAACACAGTCTGAGGAGACAGGGAACACAGTCTGAGGAGACAGGGAACACAGCCTGAGGAGACAGGGAACACAGTCTGAGGAGACAGGGAACACACCCCGAGGAGACAGGGAACACAGTCTGAGGAGACAGGGAACACAGCCTGAGGAGACAGGGAACACAGCCTGAGGAGACAGGGAACACAGCCTGAGGAGACAGGGACACAGCCTGAGGAGACAGGGAACACAGTCTGAGGAGACAGGGAACACAGCCTGAGGAGACAGGGAACACAGCCTGAGGAGACAGGGAACACAGCCCGAGGAGACAGGGAACACAGCCTGAGGAGACAGGGAACACAGCCCGAGGAGACAGGGAACACAGCCCGAGGAGACAGGGAACACAGCCCGAGGAGACAGGGAACACAGCCTTCATCACAGCGCTGAACAAACGCTCCCGATACACACCTGTGCTGCTGAGTTTAACCTTTGACCTCGCAGCCGGGCGGGGGCCTACCGTTGCTCCAGGAGAGGGTCAGGTCAGGAGAATGCTCTCCACCGCTGACCGCAGAATCGTCTTTTGACGCGTACACTCACACTGGGTGTGTTGGTAGGGTGGGGACGTCTGTGTTTGTCTCTGAAGCTGAGAAGGATCAGATGAGATCTCAATGAGAGGCGTCAGAGATCATCTTCTGATGCGTGCAGAGGCTAAGCTTTCATAAATCTATCCGTATATACACTGTACTGTATGTACAGTACGATATTGACCTGGCACTCAGAGAGCTTGGCAGGGTTTTGAGTTTGGGGGTGAGAGAGGAGAGCAAAGTGTCGGATCAGCAAGAACACAGGAGGGAGGGAGAACAAGATGATTCATAGCCATCTCAATGTCCTGATGATGGCATTTCCATCACTGCATGTAGACCCTGTGGGAAGGTACATTGTTGAAAATTGAATGAAGTGGAGAGAGAGCGGGAGGGACAGAGAGACAGAGAGACAGAGAGACAGAGAGAGAGAGAGAGAGAGAGAGAGAGAGAGAGAGAGAGAGAGAGAGAGAGAATGCTACCATTCATCTCGACCGGCTTCCATTGTGAGGTGAAGGGAAATAGAATAGCAGGATTTTACTGTGAGAGATCATATCAGCACAGCCACCTGTCACGGCTCCGGGCTGCCTCCTCTGCTCCCTGCCTTGTCTCAGTCACTCCCCGGATGCACAGTTCCCTCTAAGCGGAGACAGATGGACGTCCAGGGCGAGGATAAGGCTCTGAGTGCTTCACGCTTTCCAGCACCTCGATCTGTCCGCCCGGGCAGAACAGAGTAGAGAGAAGTGAGCAGCGAACGTTTCACGTTCGAGGTGGGAGGGGGATTTGTATTTTCTTTACATGTATTTTTCTGCTCTCGAACCCATTGTCAATTCTCCATTCAAGTCATCCAAGAACAGGGCTTTGATTTTTGGCAGCTCTTCATTAGAACACAGAGCGGAAATGCATTTAGGTCCTGCTGCTGGGAGTCCACACCCAGAGTCACATGGAGACCTTGTCTTGTCTTGGCGGTGTTAGCTGGAGGGAGAGCATGAGGACTTCTGGAGTTTAATTCAGTTGGCTACACGGCAGACGGGATGATTCATCTTTCTGGTTTTTGAAGTGGTAACATCAAACCTAATGAGAAAACTGGATCTGCATGTACAAATTGACTCAAACAAATCGCACCGAGAACGAGAGGGATTCTTCTGCATGATTTCATCCCCCCCCAGCTTGAATGTTGTCTCTTTATTTCTCACTCTGTCTCTCTCCTTCTCCATGCTCTAGAGTACTGTAAGTGATGAGGGGTGTGTGTGTGTGTGTGCACATTGATGTGTCTCTGCCTATTTGGATGTGTGTGTGTGTGTGTGTGTACACACAGCCAGCTGGTGTGTGTGTGTGTGTGCATACACAAGTGTTTGTGTGCATGCCTGTGCAAGTCAAAGACACTGTGAGAAGGGATGTGATAATGACAGCAGTGAGACACTGTGAAATGGAGATCGTCTCAGGGTCTGGGTTCTGACACCGTGAACATAGAGGTGTGGGATATTTAGGGGCTCAGAGCTATAAACTATACCCCTGGAAGCCATCATTGTCCTCTCAAAGTCACTGCCAACATCAATCTTTGGCCTCTAGGGTCTGAACGAGCCTACACCTGGAAATATAGACTGTCAAAACAATGTCCCTTTAACTTCATCTGTACCTTCCTCACTCTACACACAGAAAAAGTTTAGGTTTCAAAAAGTGCTTAAATGCGAAAAATAAGGGCAAGTTCTTAGTTCTGTGTTTTTGGGGGGGGTAGGCGGTCTGAACATCAATAAGTCGACATATTGAGATTATTATAAATGTTTTACACTCCGCTCTTATCACTGTACTGTAAACGTCCCTTTAACAGTCTCTAGGTTTGATGGGAGCCTCTCTCTATCACACTTCCTATCTCTCGACCGCCCGGCATCCTCGTTCCAGCCGAGCGGAGAACAAATGAATTAATCATTCCTTCCGCATCGCAGACTCCGCAATCAGAATGGTGCAACTCCATTAATTTCTGCTGCGTCGAATGCCTCATTTTTAATTATCGCTGCATTAGCAATGATAAAGTATACATGGCAGGCTTGCTGTGCAGGTGTGACCCTTGACCGCCCACTCTTTGTTTAATTAGCGCTGCCAGAGTGCCAACTGACAGCTAAAACAGAAGCCTGAGGTAGAAAAGAAAAAAAAAACACCATTCAGACAGAGGCCTCGTCCTCCAACACTATCTCTCTTCTCGTCGCTTCCCTCTTCGTGTTGAGGTGCTTTGGAGAACATGCTAGAAGGTGAAGCTGGGCGCATGCCTGTTTGAACACAAATACCATATGGAGTTATTTAGCACGCGCAACGAGGGCACAATTAAAGCTGATGTACGCCTCATGCGCAGCTGTTGAGATTTGGAGAGGATGCCGGTCGGGGATGGATGGGAATGTTTGCGTGAGCTTCCTGCTTCCTGGTTGGGTCCTGCAGGAAGTAGCGAGGATTTATCGGATTGTCGCGACCATCAAAGCAGATTATTTATCATCATCCACACGCCGCTGGGTCATGTGACTGATGTATCACGCAAAGTGGATCTTGTTACTTCTCGCATGAATCTAGCAGAGAAAATGCTGCTGATTGATCACTGAGTGCTCATCGTCTGTCCCTTTATACATTTCCAAGAAGGTGAAGTTATATGTTTTGATTCAGAGAAGGGTCTTGGGACGCTATATTACAAGCAGATGCTAAAATGACCCATCCGACTCCAAGCCTTCTCCTCTGACACAACCCTGTACAACTAAATTGGTTACTATGAATTGCCCCCATTTGAGCTATTAAAAGCTATACTGTATGCCACTCAAACTTGTTTTGTTGTTGCTGCCATATTATATCAACACGTTGTTTTCACTTCTTGTTGGTAGCAGTAGCTGTTGAAAATTCTGCACATAAGACAGAATACCTCTGTGTGTTTGAGATAGAAAATGGGAGAGAGAAATGGAGGGAGGGAGAGAGAATGAGAGAGAGAGAGAGAGAGAGAGAGAGAGAGAGAGAGACATCGAAAGAGCAACCAGGTTCATTATTGATGTTTGTACAGTCTTGGCATCAAAGTCTCACAGTCCTTGTTTATTTAATTATTGTATATCATACATTAAAAATCCACATTACAAAATGAAAAGCCAAACGATTTTTATTGAAAAATGAATTGAAGTTGGCCGTACAATTCATTGAGTGCATGTTCACTGACTTGCCTTGAATTCCATCTGTGGGCACTTTTCTGTTTTGTATTTTATATGATTCCCCTTGACACCTTTTGTTATGAAGGAAGAACACGAGAAAGGATAGAAATGAACAAGAAGAGAATTCAAATCAGATCTGATAGAACAGACGTGGAGCCCAGAGACTAAGGCAACAGACTGGGTGCTACCACCATATTAACACACACATACACACTCACACACACACACATCCTTGGTTAGCATGCTAATTAACACTACATGTAATTTGCACATTTTTACAGGAGGTCTGTTCGCCTCAGTGAAGGCTGGCCCTGGCAGTTTCCACAAACACACAGAGGCGAATATAGAGATTCCTCAGCGCCTCCGTGGCTGTTTTCCTCCCTCAAACGTCAAGAGGTCCACAAAGTTCTCCGCTTCATGCTTCATTCTTTAATAAATCACCCCCAACAGATGCCTGTTGTCATTATCCTGTGCTATGTGGCTACAAGCCTTGACTGTCTAATTGTGAGCCACTGGTTGTATTCTGACGAGGACGTCTTGTGAGATGTGCACAGATGGAAAGAAGGTTTTCTACAGGTGCTCAAAACTCCTCTTAGGTCACATGTAGGGGGATCAATGCAAGTCTACAAGACAGTGGAGTGTGGAGTCAGGTGGCTGAGCGGTTAGGGCATTGGGCTAGTAATCTGAAAGCTGCCAGTTCGATTCAAGGCACTTCACCCTACTAGCCTCAGGGAGAATGTCCCTGTACTTACTGTAAGTTGCTCTGGATGAGAGCGTCTGCTAAATGTAAGACAGGTGCTTTCTTATTTACAATAGTGAATGATGTTAAAATGTGTAATGTCAAAAGGAAAATAACTGACAGGAAAAAAAAAGATTTTGGAAGTATTGCAGTGTTCTGTGCCAACATTCAGGCACAATAGTTTTGAGAAGAGATAGTTTAATGTTTACAATATTCACACTGTAGATAGAACCCGATGAGTGGGATGAGAAGAATATCTGCCAAACAAGAATAGTTGCCAGGTTATTTCACTAACCGAGTTAAGTGTATTTCACTTTTGCTCTGTCTGCATTACCAGCAGAAGGGTATTTTGGCAGATTGTGAGCTTGGCATTCACTTGTGTCTTTGGTCTGAATGTGGTCTGCTGAATGAGTAATTGAGATATTCACTCCTCTTATGACCTCACCAAACTGTAGTCAGCGATGCTAACAATGTACTTTACATCTCAATTCTTATTTAAATGTGACAGTTGTTGAGCAGTTTTGTACACTCCACACTCTGTAGTATGCATAACTGTTATCAGTGCTTCCTCCAGTCAAAGAAGAAACATCACGTTGTTTTTTTATTTTATTGTATTAAAACAAAAGTGATTTTAACAGCCAGTGGTTGATATTCCTGGAGAAGTTGACAATCACAGCATGACATGTTCACAGATGATCCAAATTCTAATTCACGGGAAAAACAGATCAAGACTCCTTCGACAAGAACATCATTTCTTGCTTCCCCTGAGGATCACTGGTTTTCATCCCGGCGTTGTGTTAACGGCTACAACTGAATATCTTTCAAATCCGAGACGAACTTTGACAATTCAAAAGAAACAAACGCGGCTCACGACCCTGTAGGCATCGTCGCCATGTCCTTGGCTTCAGCCTTTTGTTCCAGCTCCTTCCACCAGCATACCTGTTCAGTTTAACACACCTACGCCTTTCTGTCGGCTTTTCCACGTGCGTTTGGCAGCCCTGCAACACCGCCATGCGAAGCCTCAAACGTTTTCTTCCTCATCTCTTCTGCCACTTCTCTTGCCATCGTTCACAAGAGGTTCGTAGCTGGCTGCTGGGTTGCCATGGGAACTCATTATAATTTTTTCTATCACTTTGTTGAACTTGGCAGGGGTTCCTCAGTGCCGACACTTAAAGGGGTGCTGTATCACTGTATGCCGTGCTTTGGGAAGAAATTGCCTCAACAATACTCAATTATTCATTGTTGTCCTCTTATTTTGACATTGTCTGTGTGTGTGTGTGTGTGTGTGTGTGTGGCCTTGTGTGTGTGTGTGTGTGTGGCCTTGTGTGACCGCGTGAAACTGCGAGCATGTTTGTGTGACAGTAATGTTGAGGTATTTGCGTAACGCTTGGAGTTATTAATATCCGTCTGCCTATTTCAAATATGCCTTCAATGTTAGTGTTTTTACCAGACAGGCTCTTGTTTGTGATCTGCCAGCCCGACTCTCAGTCCACTCCTGCAAACCATCAGTACAGTAGGTCACACTGTACTGATCCCATAACATCTCACAGTTTCGTCCAGACAATATTGATCGCGTATTGAACGGCCCTCCATGGGTCGTATTGCTTGTATTGATCAGCCATGTGTGAGGCCTCGTCTTGACTTGTCCTTAACTCAGATCTATCTCATGACGGGGAACCCATCAAACACCCCTTGATGGTATTCATCATCGTGACCCTGTGACATGCATGATAACACACACACGTTTCAACAAAGAGATGTTGGTAACCTGGGTTCAAATCCAGCCCATGCCCTTTTTAGCCTCTCTCTCTCTCTATTTCTCTCTCTCTCTCTCTCCCTGCCTTTCATTTCACGGTTCACTTAAAAAACCCATCCAATAAAGCATAATAAAATGCCCCCCAAAATATATCTTTAAAGAGAGTCAATACAGAGTTGCAGGGCAACCTGGTCTTATTTAGTTATTTGTGATTCTGTTAGCCCAGTGTTGACAGTATGGCCCTGGTCTAAACACACTGTGTGTGGCCCCTGGTCTAAACACACTGTGTGTGGCCCCTGGTCTAAACACACTGTGTGTGGCCCCTGGTCTAAACACACTGTGTGTGGCCCCTGGTCTAAACACACTGTGTGTGGCCCCTGGTCTAAACACACTGTGTGTGGTTCCTGGTCTGGCCAGTCACTGTGTGTGGCCCCTGGTCTAAACACACTGTGTGTGGCCCCTGGTCTAAACACACTGTGTGTGGCCCCTGGTCTAAACACACTGTGTGTGGTTCCTGGTCTGGCCAGTCACTGTGTGTGGCCCCTGGTCTAAACACACTGTGTGTGGTTCCTGGTCTGGCCAGTCGCTGTGTGGACATCCACCGTCACTACGACCCCATAAATCCCAAGGCTTCTCCCCAGGTCTTTCAAAGACAACAATGGCAAGGACATAAATCTCCAAATATAGACCCGGCTTTGATACCCGGGCCCCCGAGAGCTTGTTTAGTTAACTGTTGCACGAAGGCCTGCACTGACGTAGGTCTTCTAGGTCAAACACGGGCGGTATTTTCGCTGTGTCACAGCTAGACATTGAATCATTCTAGCCTGTCGGTCAAAATGTCCGACACAACTAAAAGATTGAAGGGTTGTGAAGCAAGACTTAACAATGGCAGACCAGATGACAAACTGCCTTTTATATCGATTTTGTATGAATCTACATAAAAGGATTAGTTAGACTCTTTTGCTTTTTACAAATGTTTATCTTTGTTGTGTCCTAAGTTAAGGGGAGTCTGGTGGCTGAGCGGTTAGGGAATTGGGCTAGTAATCAGAAGGTTGCCGGTTCCCGGCTGTGCAAAATGTCATTGTGTTCTTGGGCAAAGTACACCCTACTTGCCCCGGGGGAATGTCCCTGTACTTACTGTAAGTCGCTCTGGATAAGAGTGTCTGCTAAATGACTAAATGTAAATGTAGGTTGAATTTTGCAGTCTGTTAAAAAGCAGCAAAGCTATCTGAAGAGCTGCACTCACATCCACTCAGCACACGATAGGGTGCGTAGGCCATGTAGTCACGGAAACACAGAAGATATCTCTATTAGAGAAGGGGGGAAAACTGCAAAAACGATATTTACTTGGGACAACTTTTGCTCAAGCATTTGACTTTTTGAACTTCTAAATGGGTTACTATCCATTATTGCACAATATGCGTTAAATCGCTGAAATCACTCAAATGCTTTCCAACGACCTCGGGAACAGATACAAGTCTCTGTTATCTATTTATTTTCCCTCTCGGTTAGTCATTAGTTATTCTACATCTCATGTGCTCGTTCTCTCTCTGCCATAGTTATAGGAACACGCAGATGAAATGAGGATTGGTTTATAAGTAATAGTCTCCTTCATTTGTCTCCCTCCTACGGTGAGGACATAGGAATCATCGCCTGTTCTACTCCAGAAAAGGACTGGCCCGTGTCGCCATTGTTCTTCCTCCGGCCAAACCTAATTAGACGGCTTTGATTCCATATGAACAGAAGACGAGCCCAGTTGGTGTGTTCCTTCTAACGCATCCCCCAGTGGCTCCCCGCATTGATCCGCGGCCGCTCTGAAGTCGCTACGCTAGCTTTTGCCACACAGCGAGGGGCTATCATAAAAGACAATGAGCGCATGTGAAAAACCAACTCAAAAAAACCCAAGCCGGTTTTCGTTTTTAATAAGGGTCGCCCAGGGGCGCCCAACACCTGGAGGCTAGGTTAGCGTGCTAATGTAATGCTAATTGTTACACAAACAGCTAAGTGACATTTGTTGGAGCAGTTTAACAGAGGCGCGCACGCTCCATGGGGGAGATTGCATTGTATGGGGATTTGCAAACCGACTGTATATTTGGGCTTCCACTGTGACAACTAAACTAGCAATGTCCAAACGGGGGTCTTAGAAGTGCCTGAGTTACAGTTCTAAATCATTTGCAGCCAGTGAGGTAGTTGGGCTGACAGACTTGTGTTTGTTTTTCATCAGCTGCATGTTGAGCTTGGCTGTGGGTTTACAGGGGCAGACTGGGGGGGATTGCAGGAGGGGAGATTGTGGGTTTTGTGTGGAGGGAGACTCCAGTGGTGTTGGGAGATTGTGGTCGTGGTGGGTACCCTGTAAAGCTGCATGCTGGAAACACATCAACACACACAAGCCTGGACACACACAGACACTGGAGAGCATAAGTACAGTACAACCCCACACACAACACACACAGACTCACATGGGTCTCTGCCAGCTCGTAGTCAGAAATCACCACACACACACAACACACACAGACTCACATGGGTCTCTGCCAGCTCGTAGTCAGAAATCACCACACACGCACACTCACACACAGACTCAAACAGACTGGCGTCGAAGCCAACAGTCTGCGATGCTTTGGAAGGGCAGAGATTGGGACTGTGGCTGCAGTCACATCTCTGGGGGAGAAGGTGCCAAGTACTTGTCCATTACAACTGGATCTGCACACTTTCAAGTCCTTTTCCCCTTCAGTGGGCCTGCTTAAGTGCTGCGAGGATACAGACTGGGAGGAGGGTGTTTTTGACATTTACCAAAATTGCCTCAAAGCTTTTCTGGGCCAGCAGGAGCACACACACTGACTCTTTGCAAACCCAGAGACAGGGTTAGAGAATCTCTCGAGGGAGCACTCACGCTAATACTCATGTCCGTCGATTCAGCACGCTGCATATTGTACATTGTTTTAACACTTTGGCTGTGATTAAAAATGTGTCTAATCTCCTTCTGCAACAGTACGTTCAGAAAGAAGACTTGCTGTAATGGTTTAGGCAAACACTCAAGTGAGATTTCCTTTGCCCCATCAAGTCCTTATTGGACATAGGGAAGTACACATTTTCAAAAGTCATTAAATGTCAAATCCGCACCAATGAGTAGACGAGACTGTATTCTTAATTAGCACCAGCAAATCGCTAGCATTTACTGCTAACGAGATTACACATGAAAGAGCTGTATTTACGCCCATATATGCCCCCTTTCGCCTCCACCTCACCTAGCTCTTCCCTTCCTCTTCCCCTCTTCTCCCTCTCACTTGTCGGCTCTCTTGATACCGCAGCTTCATTTCTTATGAATACACCAGAATGAGCTTTATTAGCTAGGTCAAGCCTCTGTGGGGATACTCATGCTAATTTAGCTCATTCTGAAGGGATAAGTAGCTGTTTAAGTATTACACATGCAAATGTCGGCCTGTTTATGCTATTTTGAAGCGCATACAATGAATATACGATTCAGAGACGGAGCCCCGAGGACGCCGTCAACCGGCAGACGGATACTATCTAAAGAAGCAGCGGTCGTCTCGCTGGACTCCGTCCAAAGCTTTGTTGTTGGAGAAATACAAGTGGGAAGATAATGATAGGGGAATAAAGAAAAGAACGAAAGACACAGTAGAAAGAAATAATGAAGAGGATAAAAAAAAATATATATATATATCAAGAAGACTAGAAATACACAGACAGATAGAAAGGTGAGTGCTTTCTGAGGGCCGTCCCTGGCGTCCCTATGGGCCCCTGGTCCTCTGGGCCCCTGGTCCTCTGGGCCCCTGGTCCTCTGGGCGTCTGGTCCTCTGGGCGTCTGGTCCTCTGGGTCCCTGGTCCTCTGGGCGTCTGGTCCTCTGGGCGCCTGGTCCTCTGGGCCCCTGGTCCTCTGGGCCCCTGGTCCTCTGGGCGTCTGGTCCTCTGGGTCCCTGGTCCTCTGGGCGTCTGGTCCTCTGGGCCCCTGGTCCTCTGGGTCCCTGGTCCTCTGGGCGTCTGGTCCTCTGGGTGTCTGGTCCTCTGGGTGTCTGGTCCTCTGGGTCCCTGGTCCTCTGGGTCCCTGGTCCTCTGGGTCCCTGGTCCTCTGGGCGTCTGGTCCTCTGGGTGTCTGGTCCTCTGGGTGTCTGGTCGGATGGGTCGTTTGCTACCTGGAAAGCTCTCAGTCGGAAAGGGGGAGAGACAACAACACAGCAGAAAGACAGACAGTGAATAAAGAGAGATATAGAGAGAGAGAGGAAAAGGAGAAAGGGAGAGAAAAACAAAGAGAATGAGCATCAAGAACATCCGCCCCAACAACAGTAGCTTCAAACCCCAGGCCTGAGGAGAGAGTCAGAGAGCGAGAGGGAAAGCCAGAAATGCTGAAAAGAAAGGAGGAGAGGGTTCCAGGTCTGGGGCCTGGGGCTGGGGGCTGGGGGCTGGGGTCTGGGGCTGGGGGCTGGGTCTGGAGCTGGGGGCTGGGGCCTGGGGCCTGGGGCTGGAGCTGGGGGCTGGGGTCTGGGTCTGGCCAGGATAAGAGGTACAGTAGCTATCAGGGAGAGTTGGCCAGACTCTCTCCACCCAGACACCACACATCCTCCAGCCAGCACCAGTATCCATCTGGAGAAGCCTGCAAGCAGAGCCTCTTCCCTGGGCCCCCTCAGCAACATGGCTCATCCCTGTGTACTCAGCACATGGCTGTAGAGTCAACAGTGAATGTTGACATTCTGGACTCAGACACAGAATGCATGTTACTTGGATTGTGTTCATGCATTATGATCCTGGGTGAACTTGTTCGGTCCATCACAGACAGAGGTCATACTGAACTGGTATGTGATACCAAACGGGCTAACGGTGTTGGTAGCCCAACTTATCATTGCCAAAATGAAACACTTAACAGAAAATATTTCGTATTCTAAAACATAACCCTATATTTACAAAGGGCTTGTTATGTTGTTTGTCTTGGAGATGCTCCGACACATGATTGCTTCTGGGTTGCAAAGCTCACGCTTGCAACAACACAGCAGAAAGACATAGAGTGAATGAGAGAGAGAGATAGAGAGACGAGAATTGATCATTTCGGCGTGACCACAGCTACATTCCGCTGCATCAATTGATGGCTAAATCACTTGAAAGAGAAACATGCATGAACGCCAAAATGAAATTCACGTTCCATGTCATGTAGTGTGCTCCACGCAGGAGTGTAGGAGTGGCCCACAGGCTGTAGAGGCCCTCACCTTGAGAGCAAAGACGAGCTCCATTTACTGAAGACAGCACATAAAGGAGACAGGAAAATGATGCATCTCCCTGAACCTGTAATTACCTTCCAAGAATGGCCAGATTCAAGCTCTGAACCAAACTGAACATCCCAGACGTTCGACAGTGCTAGATGGTAACATTTCTTTGTGGTAACTCTGTTACAGCTCTGGTTCACATGCAGTCCTGGTTCACAGCGTTCAATAAAAATGTTCTGGGGCACCTGAGGGCTCTGGGTGTTTTTGGAGGCAGAGAGAGACGCACATGGAGGGAGCGTATGGAAAGAGTTTGTGTGAGTGGATGTAGTTTGTGCGAGTGTGTGAGGGTGAAAGGGAGTGTGTGTGTGGAGGGGGGGAGTGTGTGAGGGTGTGTGGGGTAACTTAGACCCTAAGCAGAAGATGCAGCCCATCAGAACCTCAGATGCACCCCTCAGAACCTGATGACATGATGAGAGAAGACCTCTAAGTGCTTTTCTCTCTTTCCACCGCCATCTCTTGTCCCTCTCCATTCTCTCCCTCGCTCCGTGTTCCTCCAGGGAAGATGAAAGGACATGTGGGGAGGGGGATAGTGGGGCGTGTGGCGCACGGACTGAGATGGAGTTGAAAAAAGATTGTTTTCTACCTCATGTTGCTGTTCTCCCAAGATGGCTTCCCGGTTTTTAAAATCCATGTAACTGCCAACTGGAAAATTATGTTTAGCTTAGACTTGGATTTATTTTCAAATCTTGTGCTTCCAGTTAAATAATTTGACCAACCACTATATATTTTTCTTCATTTAATTACATTTGGATGTTAACGTGTTAGCAGAAGGTTGACACATGCATCCTTACTTATAATGATCCGCAGTTCATTAACAAGGAGAAACCCTTTACAGCATTGGCTTTGCAGCATGTATCACAGTTTTCGGCCTGAGTTAAAGTCTCATTTTAGTCCCCAGCATCACATCACCACATCTGTTTGAAAAAGAGTAAGAGTGAATTTGAGGCTGAACAAGCACATTCACATTCATAGTATTTCTGCTCCACAAGTGAACAAGCTCTCTAATGTTCTCCATCAAGGCAGGGTGAGTCATTATAAGGCCGTCGCACGGTGCACGCTCTCAAACCGTGGCGGCTTGTTTTGGACTTCATTGACAGGGAGGACTGAACCTTCTGAGGGAGACGAGGAAAGAAAAACTATTATGCATCCAGAGTGTGGAGGGCCGTCTCTGTGGAGGTGAGGGTGAGGGGGGGTTAGCAAAGCTCAGGGTGCCACACAGACCAACCAGTGTTTTTCCACGCCGAAAAATGCAGCGCTCCCGAATTTCACTTCACAGGGCCGTTTGCCAATCACAATGTCTTTCTGATTATTTTCCGAGGATTAGGGGTATTTTTCCGGTAGAATGTAATAGCCTTCGTATATATTTTAACCTCCTTTTAATCAGCGGGGAAAAGGAACAATCACTTACATCACTGAGATCTGGACGCTGGTCTCCTGCCCCCCCCCCCCCCTCTACCAGAGGGCGCTGCTTATTTATCCTAGGTCTCAGTCTGCCCTGGTTTATTTTATCTGACTGAGAGAAATTCCAGTATCAGCCCAAATTCTAGGGGTAGTAGAGGTCTGAAGTGTCTCTGCTGGCCCCCTCCTCTAAGCAGATATGAACGGGGGGGGGAGGACGGGGGAGGGGGGGTTGGGTGTGGGGCCGGAGGGGGGTGTACTGGGTAGGGAAGGTTGGAAAGGTTGGGAGAACGAACCATGTTCTCAAAAGTAGAAACATCTCTGAAGCCGAGCGATGCGATCTCTTAAAGGGCCGGTGAGAGACATGCCTGGTGCGGGCGGATGGAAAGGACGTTGGGCGGGAGGGGGAACAGGGTTGAGGAACAAGCTGCCTGGACGTTCGTGAAAGAGGGAGCTCTTCAAACGCCATCGCAGGCCCACCGCACCGCCGCCTTCGCCTGCAGACACGGACAAACAAAAATAAAGTGTGTACACATAAAGTAGTCTCAATATCTCATATGATCATGGGGACTTGTATTCATGATGACAGACTACTCTAGAGAGTAAGATTCTAAAGATTAATGTCCAAAAAACACATGCACTCAATAGAAGCCCCTGAAGAATTATAGCTAAAATAAGGTTATACATTACATAAATATGAAAAAAACTTTTCAACTAAACAGTTTTCTAATTTCTAATCTAATTCCAATCATTTCCAGAGGGATGAAAAATTGTTATTATTATCATTCACCCCTGAGACGAACACATGGTCTTCAGCTTCACATTGTTCAACTCTCTAACTGATGTCTTCTTCTCCCTATATAATATCTCTGACATCACTGATGTTTTTGATCAGTATTATTCAGATGTAAGCTCTGTTCGATCTCCCACACCTTGGGTCCTCTGCCAGAAGACATCTCCTTCTGCCTTTGTTGCTCTCTGTCTGCGGAGGACTACAGTAGGTCTCCTCTGCTGTCAAGGGACACTGTGTGTGTGTGTGTGTGTGTGTGTGAGCGTGAGTGTGTGTGAGTGTGTGAGTGTGTGAGTGTGTGTGTGTGTGTGTGTGTGTGTGAGTGTGTGTGAGTGTGTGTGTGTGTGTGTGTGTGAGATTGTGGCAGACAGAGACAGCTCTGTCTAGCACTCACACATGGGCCATCAAAGTCAAGCACAAGACCATTAGAGGCCATTTGGGAGAAAACATCTAAATAAATAAAAGAATGATGAATGCATCTGCCGTCAAGCATCTTGGGCCTTTCTGCATTAACATACCAAATATGTGATACTTACATTAATAAATTAAATTGACAATTATTTACTGAATAAACACGACTAATTGTTTTCCACATAAAATGCATCTTATTTGTATGAATTCGCTAATTTAGGACATTACGTTTCTTGTTCAACCAATTTGTATGTTAAGTGGTTGTCTTCACATTTGTTAACTTAAAAGCATGGCTTGAGTCACTTTGTCAGGAGTATTCAGATGATAAGCCATGTTTCATGGACCAACTCATCATCGGATCTGATTCCAAACAACAAGCTGCATTTCTTTGTCACAACACATAGAATAGAGTATAGAATAACGATCCCCCACATAAACAGTTCCAGACAGTTATCACAAACGAGATTGTTAAATTAATTAGCCAATTTCAAGAATGTGTGACAGTTATATGCTACAGCATGCCTAACAGTTAAAGATATGTTGTCTAAATTACAACAATAACACAGCACACTAAACAATAATAGAGTAAAGCTTTGACTGAATCACAAAGACTGCAGCCACTTGAATTTATAGCGCCCGAGTCAGAGCACAAAAGAGAACTAAACAGCAGGTTCTCACCACCATAGAAACATCTGTGAAAAATGCAATTCCACCGGCCTTTCTCTTCCTGAGTGTCTGGGATTAGGGCACCCAGGAGCCACACACCCTGGCCTGCTGGCCTCGCTGCCCACTCTCACAGGACCGCTCAAACAGGACCCCATTCATCGGGCGGCCATTCCAAACGCCTGACTTATAGCCGCGCTGCCATTTCGGTGACATCTGCCAGACATCCAGGAATCCGCTTAAAATCCGCTCTCTTGCTTTTCCTCTAGCCCCCCTCACTCTCTTTCTCTCTCTCTCTTTTTCTCTCTCTCTTTCATTAAGTCTGTCTGGGATGACACAACTCACCTTTTTCATCCTGCCCTGTGTGAAATTGTCTTTAGTTATATTGTGAGGAGCAGAGGGGTGACAGGGTGGGGGTGCCCGGGAGCCCAAACGGCGGCGGCACCCGTGGGGTAGCAGAACGAAGGCGACCTGTGTGTTTACATTTGTGCGGTGCCACCTCCCCACTGAGACATTGAGGTGGTATTATAAGCCTGAAGTGAGAGAGAGAAACAGACAGAGAGAGAGAGACAGAGATAGAGAGAGAGAGAGAATAAGGCACCACGGTCCAAGAGAGTGTAACTTCCCTCTCTCATGTTAAGACTGAGTGATGCTTTTTCAAAGTGGAACACAGAATGAGGGCCCCTCTGCACTGGGAACAGAGAACGAGGTCTGACCTTTAGACAAAGTTTCAAACGAAAGCTTCTTTTAATGTGTGTGTGTGTGAATATGTGTGTATGTGTGAATATGTGTGTATGTTTGTGTGCATACACCTACATGAACGTGTGAGTTAGCTTTTGTTCGTAGGACTCGTCGTTCCCAACACTAGATCCATGGATCTTCTCTAAAATCCTCTCGTCCTCTTTCCGTGCTCAGTATTCACTGACAACACTGCCCCTGCTGGTCAGACGTGTGGCATTACAGCACGTATCTGTACGAACCATCGAATGGATACTCATGCTACTGACTGGGCCCTGCCACTTGAACTGCCACTGTTGTGTACTGTAATTGTTCCCTTATCAATACTCATGGAGAAGGACGTGGCCTGGTCACCTTGGTTACCCAAGCTTCAGGATAGAATGGCATAGAATTCCTATTCTCAGATCTTGTGGGGGTGTTGCGAAATATACTTGAAGGCTTTCAAAACCATATTTTATTTTTACAATTAGGTTGAACGTCTAGTGTCTTACAAAACACTACTGTAGTGTGCTGTAGTGTTCACTGTTTACAAGAGACGTTTTAAAACATGAATCCTTTTTTCGTCCTTACCAAACTTTAAAAAAAATGCATGCAAGAGCAAGGTTTTTATGAAGTATTTATATGCAACCTTTTGTGAGGCACCCAGCTCTGGATCCAGTTGACAGAATCAAAGAACTGGAATGAAGTACAGATGGAAAAACATTTTTTTTCTTGTAAATGCTTTTGCCAGTGGTGAAAACTATGCTCACATGAGTTGTCAGTATATATAGTTGAACTCCGACCATTTTGTGTCTTAAAACTCTTAGTCTGAAAGCAACCAACAGTACTTGTTTGCTATGGAGTAAATAATACGAGGAAATAAAAGCATGCTAAAAATACAATCATAGAAATAAATAAAACAGATGATGCATTTGAGTGCTCCATTATTGATATTGAGAAAAATAGTAACAAGACAAATAATGGATTTGGGATTCTCAGGTCACTGTTTTTATAAACCTGAGCAAATTAGCATTAATGCAAAAGCATTCAAGTCAGGTTGAAAAATACATTTTTTTTTTCAAGCTTATTGCTCCATCAGAAAATTGATGAAGAGGTCAACCACTCTGTAAATGTTATATTTTTATTTGACAAATGGACATGGATATAAAAGTACAGCTTGCAGTGTCTGCACTGTGCACAGTGTGACTGGGCCTCAATGGCCTCTACAATCCTCCAGAGTAGCTGCTGAAATATTAATATGTTTCATATCAGCTCTGAGGACAGATTTCTTATATCAGCTTGTACATTTTGACTTTCAATACAGGTACAAATGTACAGGTACAAATGTACAGGTACAAATGTACAGGTACAAATGTACAGGTACAAATGTTTTTTCTTTCTTTTTCTTTCCCATATTTACTTGTCACATATGGTATCAAACACATGTTAGTATTGACCCACGTAAAACCAAACTGCAGTACATTTGGACACACACACACCTAACTTTAATTTAGAAGAGGAACTAAAGTAGCAGTAACATGATTATGGGAGATATGATTAGCCAGATTAGATAACTGCAGAGGGCAACTACTTGAGCCTCTAATCCATAAAACATGAGTTGTCTTAGCCAATATATTTTTTTTTTGGATTTGCTTCTGACAGAAACTGAAACAGGCTTGACAGCCCTTAAAAGTTGTTCTTACTGTAAAAGATAAAGTTCGGTGGACCATATTTACAGTATAGATAAGGTGATTCGCTTTTCAGCACTTTTCATTTAAGGCAGCCGCCTAAACAACACACGCCTGCCGCCTTAACTACGTCATAAAAATATATATTTATTCGCCGTGTTACTCTGTCCTGTTTTCTCCCTTCCATTCCAAAACGCCAGTCTCCCTTTCTGCCCTGCATTAGTCTATCGCAAAAAGTACTCGTCCCCTCGTCCCCCCCAGTCTGATGCCAAACCCCACCCTACCACCTCAACTGACACGTTTTCTACGGGAAACTCTGCACTTTGCTGGGGTCAAACTCAGGACTCCTTGAGATTAATTTTATTCTCAGCAGGAATTAAATGATGTAACTAATGTGTGAATGCTGTGTGGACACAGAATGGATTTATATTTGAATTCTAAATTCTGACTTCCATAAATCTATCAGACCCTTACATCCCTTGATAAGGTTGTAAAAATATATGTATTTTGATGTGTACCTAGATAGAAAAAAACAAAAGCTCTTCAGTGTATTTTGCCAATCCGATGTTCCACTGAGAACATTGGGCCATCATTGTACATATTTCCCAAGAAATCAAATATTTTTGAGAAGTGATTTGTTGAACTTTTCCCTCGTAAAAAAAACAACAACATTTAAACACGTTAGGGATAATCCAGATTGACAGCGAAGTATGATTAGTGGTGGGCACATTATCCTGCTACTGTCCTGTAATTTCATGTTCCCAATCCCCGTCGTAGACCATAACAGTGGCCCGAGACTCCATGCTAGAGTCAGGGTGCCAGGATTAACTCTGGGGAGGAAAAGCATGGGGGCAAACTCAGCTCTTAACCGCCAGTCCCCCCCAGCCCCCCACCCCCCTCTTCATCGCTTAGGTCCCCCCGCACCCTCTCCCTCCCATTAAAGTCTCACCAGCTGTTGCCCTGTGCTAAATCCAGCTCAAGAGAAACAGATCTAAAAGGCCCAATCAGATAATCTGAATGCGGGGTTAGTGCGCCACCAACACGCCTGGTTGAGGCAGACAGTACACCCTCCCTCGGCTGACGAGTCTCTCTGGAAACAGACTACCACACAGGTCCCAACGCCAGCCAGCACAGAAAAACAACATGACTTTCACAGTTATAAAAAGGCACAGCACCTCTTTAGACATTGAAATTGGTCACAGGTCAAAATGTTCTTGACGGAAGGCAAGACTGCAGACGAATGAGAAACAAAAGTATATTTCCTTTGTACGGTTTATTCAAACATTGTTGTGAGGAGACGTGAGGGTTGGCGTGGTGAATGCTTGGTGGGACTGGCAACTGAGAAGCATGTGACAGTTTGGGGGTGAGATAAAAAGCCTTGGGACAAACACGTCTGGAGTTCAGGAACGGGGCAGGATGGCAGGCGAAGAGAACGGTCCATGCCCACAGTCTGGACCCACAACACCTCCCTCCCCTCATCACCATCATCACTCACCTCTCCATGAACCCAGACAAATCTATTCATTTGACCGGGGGTCAAGACATTTTTTTTAATAGGATTTTTTTTTTGTACGCTTTATAACAAATATTAAAAAAGAGGGGAATGTAAGGACATGCTGAGCAGAGATAGGGTAAATCTCTGATCTCAATTGTAAATGCAGTTTAGGGACTACAAGATTCAGATACTTTGGGGGGCAAAGTATATAACATTTACATTATAAAGCAATATAACATTATACTAATAATACTCAAAACTGAGTTTAAAATCAGTAATATTAGTTATAAGGAAAATATTAACTCAAATTCTGATAACAGGTTGACATACATCTATTTTAAGAAATAATATAACTGCACATAAAAAATAATTCTGTGACAAATATATATATAGGATTATTAAGGTTGGGATCTTTATTGTATTTTTCTGATAAAAAGGTGTGTATTTGTATAAAGCGATGTGTACAATACCTGATGGTGGCAAATGAATATTTGTCTTTTTACTATAATGTAATTTATGTGAAAGAAAAATAAGTATTGGCTCTGTAGTTGACGCATCTTTAAAAGGAATACTTTAGGATTTTGTGTTTTTTTTCATCCATCTGTACTTTATTACTGTCAATAAAAATGTACAACATACTGTTATACAGTATTATTTTAGAAAAAAATACATTAATTAACTTATAATGTAATAAACTTATATAAATATAATCTTTAAAATTGAGCAGGAAAACAATTTATACAGTAGCAGTTTATGTAGAAAATATGGTACGAGACGAGAAAACCGGTGATTGTATTTGTTTTTCATTCCCTTTCTCACATTTCCATACTTTGGCTGTCGTCCCAGACCTCCACATGAGTCAAACTGCATAATTACGTATAATTTACACAACTTTCAGCGTTCAACATTCACATTCAACCCTTTTGAGACGCATGTTGAGATGTCATTTTTAAAGTTATTTTTCAAAACTTTGATTACAAGAAACACCAAATAATATGAGATTTTTAAAATCTCATAGAGCGATTAAGTTATTTTCTTACATGGGGGGCAGGCATTATTAAGCGGGTCAACTGAAATTTGGGTACATTAATCTCCCATAGAACCCTGTCCTCAGCCAATGGGACGGCTTGATCTGCCTGGCTCCCACAGTTACCAAGAGTTCATCAGGAGTTCATGATGGTGGCGACGATGGCGGTGGGGACGGCGATGGCGAGTGGGGATGACGCTTCCATTTTGAAGCAGACGTGCTCCACTTTCGGTTTGAACTCTTAAACGCGGTCACTGTGGCCTTAAAAAATCGTGTGCGGATGACGGGCGCTGTTGAATGAATAGTTTCGACGTGACAGATTTTTTTGTTTTTTCAACATTCATTCATTCGGACTTCATTCTACAATAACAAAAGGACAGAACATCATTTATTATAATTTTATTTTCTCCATATTCAATAGTTTAATTACTTACAACTTTTTGCATCTATAAATTACACCAAAATGTGTACTAAGTAAATACACTTCATTCAAAATAGCAATAGTGAATGGTCTTGTAGTAAGCAGTATTCACTGCAATATACTTGTTTTACCATGCTGATCCCTTTATTACAATGCCACACAGGTTACGTACTAGTTATGTACCACAAGCACTAACCTAGTTGCAATACCAGACATCCTCAGTAATCTGTATGTGTCCTCCTTTCGCATGTGGTAGTAGACTGGGGAACTACTGCCATCAACAGGGCACCCCCTATGTCCTGAGTTCCCCCCACAGCTTTGTGAAAGTCTTTCTATGAACGCTTATAAAGCCAGGCATAGGCACACTGGGTCCCCACATACATGCGTGAACCCACTCGGCATCGAACACTTCCATCCACTGGGACTGTATTGTAACCAGTCAAACTGGCAACCTCGCATACGTGTCGCGACAGCCACATCCACAGATTGGACGAGGAGAGCCGCGTGCCGTGTGAAGCAGGATGGCCTCGGCGACTTCCTCCTGTCCTCTGAGAGCATTAGTGCAGTAATACCTCAGATGACGCGGCCCTGCCTCTAAAGCCCTCTGCCTGGGCCCGCGGTGAACCTTTCACCCCTGCTAATGTTGCAGAGTTCTTCTCTTTGAATACTGAGGGAGGAGGGATGCTTATTCAGGTCACATCTGAGTAATGGAATGCCAAAGGGACCTGTGTGTGTGCTGAGGCTGAGGTGTCGAAATCTCTCAGGTCCCATTCATAATGTGGATCATCGTGTATATGATCATGCGTTAGTGTGGTGTGTGTGTGTGAGTGTTTGTGTGTGTGTGTGTGTTTTTGCGATGAAAAACAGTGCTTGATTGAATGGATTCGCCAACAGAAGAGGACGTCTACATAAGCTGAACATGGACGCTAGGGATGACAGAAACATTTATGATCAAAACACAAAAAGATCCTTTTCAACATAAATGACCAAATTAATACTAACATCCCCAGAAAATTACAACCCCAACTGTCACTGGGATAACATGCCTGTGATATTGAAACAACTCCGTTTTGATTATCCAGTCCTGTTGTTCAATATGACGTAGCGTGCTTCAGTGGTTAAACTAAATACAGCTCAATCAAAGGGCTGCTTGATATTTCAATAACGATCTTGGGTGCCGGGTGTCATTGAACGGCCATTGTCTTCCTCCAAAGCGCCCTCATCATATCTGTAACCGGGGAGCAGGGTGCAGAGTTTGCGGAGAGCCAAGCTGTTATGTAGGTTACAGCTCCGCAAAAGTGCTTTAAGCTTTAGACGGAAATAAATAAATAAAGTGTTTGGAGAGAGGTGAGTGCTCGGTCAGCTTGTCTGCACATCCCAGGCAGTGCCGTGGCTGTGTCACATCTGAGAGCAGTCATTAGGCCGTTACTGATCTAATGTGGAGCGAGTGTGCCGTCTACCGTACAAACTCAGCTTGCCAAACTCCCCTCGCTGAACTTCCATACAGGCTCACTCAGAACAGGCGTGCAGTTTTATTTATTTTTTCAATAAGTGTTTGTTGGTTGCAGAGATTGGCCGGAATGATTCATGCCTATTGCTCTGCATATCCTGTAAAATAGTAAGGCTAAATCATTTAGCCCTGCTGTTTGTGGCACACTGTATGTTATTTGGAAAGTGTTGTAGGGAAGCTAGGCCGTGACAGGAAGACAGTTTCACAGCACGATGCAGTTATCATTGCAAGATATTCCCCAGTTATGAGTGACTAATGCAAATGAAAGGCAACTCCATGAGACAGACATTGAATGTGACAGACTTGTGTTTTCCCCCTTAATAAATTAACTTTGTTCTACATATCAACACCTGGAAATTACATAACGTCTCAAGCAAAACTTTGCCTTTTATCAAAACAGGCATCTTGAATTGCATCGTTTTATTACCTGTGATTTCTCATTATTTATTATATACTCTACCGAACGAGAGGAGTGAGGGACAGCGAAGGAGAGAAAAGGTGGCCGGTCACACCTGTTGATCTTTTCCTCCTCCACGAGGTGCTAGCCCAGGGCTGTCATTGGCAGGGACTGTGAACTTCCCTCCGATGAGCCGGACCATAAAATCACTGCTGGGGCAATGTGTCAGATGAAATACAATTCTACTGCACAGGCAGAAGTGTGGTCTTATGTAAACGTGAAGGGGAAAGGACAACGTGACTTCTCTGAGATATCTGACGAGTTAACTTCCTACACTGACAGCAGTGTACGTCGTAAGAGTACATCCTACCCACGGATCAACAGGCCACTTTGAGGCACTTGTACCCTCTTTGACAGAAGTCACAGGAAAACACATTAAGAGGTGTATTTGATTTGTATGTGCATTTACGTCTGTGAGAGAATGTTGCTGTTTCCCTGTGGTCATGTCAAACACAAACTTCACCTTCAATGGCTGAGATGTAGATTGACCTCACCGTGACCAACCACTCTCTTCCACTCATTCGCCGAAGGGCATACACAGAGAGAACACAGACACTAAAAGTAGGAAAGCAGAAAAAAATAATGTTTCTGTGCTTTTTTCCATTTCAAAAATGTTTGCTCTCACCTTGAAAAATATGAAAGTTTTATGCTTGTAGATGCAAGTGCAAAGCATTCATTCTGAAAAGCTTTTTTCTGACTATTTGTTAACTTTGCCATATCTTTCTGTAACTACCATGGTGCTTCAAGTAAAAAAAAGAAACAAATTCAAGTCATTGGAGTTCATAAAATATATTTTTATGTACAGTATCTATATTTGCAGCCTTTACAAATCTTTTGTGTGATAGAGACTAAAACCAAGGACAGATGAAAATGACTCGATATGAAGTTCCGAGCTTACACTCATTCTAGTAAACAAGTTAAGTAATATGACTTTATATCCATAACATATGTATGTATTGTGTACAGTATGACCAGAGCAAAGATTTTGGCAATCAGTTGTGTTTACTCTCAAGAAAGTTCAATGGTTATACAGTAATACATTATTCACAATGCACATATTTTTTTTGTTGGATACATAAAAATGTTTGGAGTCGGTTTCTGCCTGTTGATTTATTAAAAGCAGTAATGATGCGATTGTTGGCATGCAAGAATAAGGATGGCTCTCAACCTTAAATATTATGCACATTAAACTCCTGTAGTGTTCATATTATGTAAATTAATTCTGTGTCCAGAATTACCATGCCATTATCGCTGATTATATATCCACAAAAATACTCAGATTATAACTTTATGTTGTGTCAGATCGTTTATCCACTTAAGTTCTTGTGAACATTACAAGTTTTGAACTTATCTTTCTTATACATGTACTGAAGGCCTCATTGACCTGAGCTCATATAACTACATGTACATTTACATTTATTCATTTAGCAGACGCTTTTATCCCAAGCGACTTCCATGAGAGAGCTTTACAAAAGTGCGTAGGTCAATGATCCTAAACAACAAGATAGCCCCCAAAACATTGCGGGTAGCCAAAACATGAAGCACATATTGTGAAAAGCAAATAAGTGCTAATAAGCAGAAACATAAGAGCATGTAGTCAAACAAATTACAAATGAAACAACATGAACCTCAAAAGTGCAAGAGTGTACCTCTAGGAAAGCAAGCAACAATAATATAATTTATAGCGAGTACAAGTAGTTAAATCAGTAAAAAAAAGCATGACATGTAATATTTTGACAACAACAAATACTATAATATTATATTTTTGAATATGCAATATGTATGTGGAGGTCTGAGATAGTAAGCGTGTCCATTGGAAAAGTGAGCATAGGCCTAAACTACATTTTATACTGTAATTGTAAAGAGTCATCCCGTAACTTCTAAAGACCGGAAATAATGTTTTGACCACAAACACTACAGGTGTACAAAAGTTAAATAAAACAAATATAATTGAATGAACTTCTTTAAATATGTATTTTGTGTGTTCGGATCACTGTGTGGACAGAGTCACGGACATTTATGACTATCATATTCAATTAACAATTATAATTTTTATGACAAAACCGTTACATCAGTCAGATTCAAGCGGACCACAACAGGAGGGTTGGATTGAAAATCGATCAACAACAATAATGCAAAGATATGGTACGTGTTCACAGTATTATACTAATTTTCATAGTGACAAAGTAGCACTATTTTAAATATGTTAGATTTTGCATTACAAATAGTAATTGTGTACTGTTTATTTGTTAATTAAATTTTAGGTGGAAGTATTTCCGACTATGTCATAAATAAAATATTTTATGCAACAAGTAACAATTTCTACTGCTTAAAGCAATATGTTTATGGTACATAGAAAGTACAGCCGTTGCCAAAAGTATTGGGACATACATTTTGTGCTAATACATTTTATGTGACTGCTAAAATAATTTCAGTAAGTCATATCATCGGCACAGGGGAAAGTGCGAACTAATTCTAGCCAGGTGAAATCACTCAATCATTCTGATTGGATTTTAAGTGCAGATTGACTGCTGTAAAAGAGGGAACTATTTGCATATATTGAAGCTTCTCTCCCCCAAAAAGCCCCCCCAAAAATATGAAATGTGCCTTATTGTATTCCAGTATTCTATAGAAACGTGAAAACATTTTCCTCAAATACTGAACCAGCAAACTTTGCAAAACACAACATTTGTCATTAAAAAAATAATAAAAATGTGTTTCAGTTAAAATCATATTTATTATTATATTATACATTATTGTACTATACATTTTTATTTTATTTTAATTGAAACATATTTTATTATTTTTTAATAGGTTCTGAATAATAATAAGAAAATTGTATTTTCTGATTCCTACATTTCTAAATACTGATCTAATCTAATTACACATAACAACATATTTATATTTGTAAAATGTATACATCATTTTATTTAGCTTGTCTATTGTGTTTAGTGATAAATGTCATATCATCATAGATAACATGTAACAATTTATTAGATATTAGTTGTTGTTTTCTTGCTTTTAAACATCATTATTTATCATGTAATTGATGCAATTTGTGAGGATTCTGCGGACATTTCTGACTTATTAGAGTTTATTACACTTGTGGCACCTTTTATTTAGTTAACATTATTCAAATTTACATGTTATACTATCAATCAATGAAATGTGTATTTTTACAATATTAAATACACAATTTAAATAAAATGGTGTCCAAATTAAACATACCAACACTGTAGCAAGGATGAGTAGGACATCAATTAAATGGACGTTAAACTTACGTTATATATTTTAACGGCAGAAAAGGACTCCTAATCTAGCCCCTTTACATACCCTAATGGCAAACCTGTCACATCGATCTAACCTGTATTTACAGGACTCACGTAAGTCTGAGTCTGATGAGGGCCAGAGCCGTCCTTCCCTGGCAGGTTAGACCCACCTGAGGTACAGGCTCTACCCTCCGTTCCTCACACCGTTACGTAAAGGCCTGGCCTCTCTGGAGATTCAGACAGACACAGTACTCAGTCAAGAGATGGGCGGTTGAGAAAGAGAGAGAGAGAGAGAGAGAGAGAGAGAGAGAGAGAGAGAGAGAGAGAGAGAGCGGCATCACAAACTCAAGTAATTATGGCCCATAGCCGAACGGCCATTTTACTAACGCAGGCACATGCTGACCTACATACAGCTTGATTGAGCTTGATGAAACAGCGTTTCCTTTCGACCCGCACTGTCGTGTATGTACAGCACGTAAGGCTGAGTGTATACGCGCATGGTTATGTGTGCGGGCAAACGTGTGTATCTGATATGAACAGTGGGTCTACTATTTTCCAGCTGTGAGAAGCCGCCCCGGGTGAAATGGGATAGGCCGCAATCACATAGGTATGGCTGTAATTGATGGTCTCCACTGATGATAATTGCTGCGTTGACTCTTATGCTGGCCCTCCGGTTCACCTAGGCTAGGATCCCTTTCTGTAGCAAACCACTGGCTACTCAGGATTTCACCTTTGACCCCGTGTTTTATCAGTCTTGTTTTTTCCAGGAGTTTGCTCTCCAGACTGATGATTAGGGATGAATCACAGAGAGTCAGGAAACCAATAGAATAGTGTTTTTCTCCTAAATGATGTTTCTATACTGTACAGTGTATGTTCCTGTACTTTGGAGAAGATAAAATAAACTGTAAGGGTTGAGTGATATTGTATATGTTAACATGTACATGCTATTCTTGTTTTAATAGTTATTAAAATAACGATTAAATATATTAGTTTGAATAAAACTGATTATTTAAAAAAATACGGTATATATACTGCTAATAATACAGGTATTACAATGACTACTAATAATTATAATAATAGTAATAATAAGTAATAATTTGATCATAATGAAATATGATGACAAATTGAATAATAGTAAAACACAATAAAAATGATCTAAATGGCTTCCGCAATGGTAATTAAATGTAACCGCATAATTAAACAGCCTTGGGTGGACTGTAGGCATGTCAGGGTGAGGATAGCGGGGTCACAGCACTAACCACACTGAGGGCGAAGCAAGATGGATTCCCAAGTTTTGCTGGAGAATACAGGTCAACCAGTCATAATGGGAGTGAACTTTTGAACTTTTTAAAAAAGGGTTTGTGTTGTTCTAGTAAAGGGCTGAGAGCACTTGTTCTTTTGTGATCATTTGATTGTTGTCTCTTCCTGTTTTTGTTTTGTTTTTGTTTTTTTAAGGCGGTTCTTTTCATCTTCTTTTTAAGAACATTCCGAAATTGTGTGGAAAATCTGATGGCTGAACAAAACAGTGGATGACGTAATGCAGATTTAGGAGATGAGTGTCATCCTGTTTCACAGAAAAAAAATCTACACTTTAGTACTCGACACAGTAATTAACGACTGTAATTAGTTGTGCGACAGAGAATTCACGATTTTCACATACAACTGTGAGGCTAGGATTTTGGGGGATATTTTAAGAGTGGATGGTTTTCAGTCCCCATTTGAAGCCCCTCCATCTGAACCGCAACAGGAAGCTCCAGACAGCCAAACTGCGGGGGTTTTTTTCAGGGAACGTTTGCATCACGCATCTACTCTGCTTCTGACCTGATTTTCTGTCGACGTGAGCCTCCATTTGACACGGTCGAATGGTTGCTTTTATCCACACAAGAAACAAGATGGCGGCTTACAATACCTTGTGTGTCCAATACTGCTTTCTTCCTGTGAGTGACTGTGGGATGACGGCGGGGATGTATTTCTACAATAGTTCCTTTTTGGGCGCATGAAAAATTTCCCCCCGAAACCCTGTCTGGTCATGTCAGGTCCTTTCGGCCATTATGCTCAGTGTCTACAGTGTAAACTGTACAAGCCATAACAATCGTGATAATCCATTTTTAAATTAGTAGTTGCGCAAACTAACCAAGACAGCGGGCTTCCATATGTCTTGCATACAGTTTCTCTCCCTCTTTCGCGCTCCGTTTTGCTCTGTCTCACCGTCTAATTTTTTTTTAGTGCTATTTCGAGCCCCCTCTCTCTCTCTCTCTCTCTCTCTCTCTCTGTCTCTCTGTCTCTCTGTCTCTCTCCGTGGTGGACTCATAATATCAGATTGCACAGCCTGCCACGGCCAAATGTGAATTTTATACTCTGGTGAACACAGGCTTTACACTTTCATTAGCTCACATTCTCCTCAGCGGTGCAAATGCCATGTCGCAGGACGGAGGGGCCTGTGCTGAATGAGGCTGACAGGGTGGTGGAGGCACGAGGGAAGGAGACGGGGGGTGGAGGTTGGGGGGTTTAAGAAGGGCCCTGGGGATGGGTTTGGAAGGGAGGTGGGGGTAAAACTTCCAGAAAATACTATTTGCCCCAGAGACAGTGTTAAAAAAAAACTAAAAACAAAGTACTGTCATCGGAATAGCTGTTATGGTCTGGGAAGCCCATGAGAGATAAGATGAGAACAGCCAAAGACAGTAGGAAATGTGTGGAATGCAGGAATGATTACACGTGTGTGGTAATCATTTTTTTCTTGTCCTAATATTAAGTCTTACGACAACAAAGAAATGGTTGTCTGGGAAATATGCTAAAGATCACATATCAATTCATTAGTCGCTGTTGTTCTATCTAAACTCCATATTACCAAGAAGACCATCACAAACAGAGTAGGTGTAAAATATTTGATTTGCAGCCAGTAGTTAGTTGCACCCAATTTTGGAAGGAAAATTTAATTATTTCTAAAGTCATTAACACAAAATCTGACCAGAATTAAAATTAGACCAGACCTTTAATCTCACGAGGACATAAACCTTGGCCCTATATCCGGTTTGCTAACTGGTATGTTTAACACACAAAGCTAGAGCTGCACTAACCCTCCATCACAACACTACGATCACACATCGCATCCTCCACTTGATACCATCGTGCTGAAACAGCTCAGTTCGCTCTTAACTCTTCTCGGGGTTACCCTTCCAACGGTGACAAATAAAGAAGAAATCGTCTGACTGAAAAGTCTGACCAAGCATTTATTTTCTTTATAAACTTTTGTAAGTAAAACTACCTTGTAGTTGTTGATTCCTTTCCAGGCCAGTCCTCAATTTGGTGTGTGTGTGTGACAAACCAAACAAATTGTTTACAAGAAGGAACGTACATGCACATAAACATCGGCAGATATGGAGGGGGAGGGTGGGGTGGCATGGGATACGAGAATTGTTTCTGTCAGTGCTCCCCTTGAGAGATGAAAGCAAATGCTGCCTGTGTCTGTAGCTATTAAGGAGAGAAGTGCTACTCGCTCGATCCTCTCTGTATCCTCTCTCTCCTCCTCTCCTCCCTCTCTTCTCAGAGCCCGCAACAGTGGCCGCAGAAACTCAGCCTTCTACAAAGTTATTTTCCTCAGTTGACACAATTGCCTTTGCTTCTTCTTGAAACTGCGATATTGGATTGTGCCGTTACCTTGGCAGCGGTGCGGTTACTAATGACGACGTCGGCCCCCACATGTGTGTACTTGGGATTGTGTGATTTTTAATGAGATGTGAGGGGAGGAGAACTGATATTTTAGTGAGCCTGACCAGGGCAAAGGGTGACGTTTTCTTCTTGTCAACACTTGTCTCCTGGCTCTGGCTCCTCTTGTTGAGTACACAAACATCACATTTCATCTGGTGGAGGGAAGAATGCCCCCGCTAGCCTGTGGGGGGGCGAGGAGGAACACAAACAGAGGTCGTCCATGGGGGGAGATCAGACAACAAGATGATGCCATTTAAGGGCAGACGTACTGCTTTCTTCTTTGGCGATTTTTTTGTTCCTTTTCTTCGTCATCTTTTTTTTTTCTAAAGAAGAGCGAGTTCATGTAGAGTGTGGTGATTACAGATTTGAATGGAGCTAAAATGGAACCATCTCCAGGGCACACTCTGACCTGTCATAGTCTGTCCTCTCATGGATCTGATGGGTGCTGCTGTTTCCCTCCCTCCCTCCCTCCCTCCCTCCCTCCCTCCCTCCCTCCCTCCCTCCCTCCCTCCCTCCCTCCCTCCCTCCCTCCCTCCCTCCCTCCCTCCCTCCCTCCCTCCCTCCCTCCCTGTCTTTCTCTGTGTCTCTCTCCCTGTCTCTTTCTCTCGCTCTCTCTGTTCCTGTCTATGCCCTTAACTTAGACCGGCCGGCATCCTGACATGACAACGCGTCGGGTCCATCTTTCCCTTCGTCATGTCGACTCCCTCCCGTAGTCTCTCTCTTTCTTTCTTTCTTTCTTTCTTTCTTTCTTTCTTTCTTTCTTTCTTTCTTTCTTTCTTTCTTTCTTTCTTTCTTTCTTTCTCTCTCTCTCTCTCTCTCTCTCTCTCTCTCTCTCTCTCTCTCTCTCTCTTTCTCTCTCCTCTGTTCATCCTTGGTGGTGAATGAAGCAGATCTGCTCTTTAAACTAATGGGCCGTTATGTGAAACAGACCTGATTACAGCCTGACAGAGGGAATTAAGGCCAAATGACTGCGCCCTCATCCTAGACCAGGCGCGACACAAAAGTTGGCTTTTATTTATACTGCCCGTTGTGTTCGTGTATTCAATTGATGGCCAATGGCAGTAAATAAAGACTTGGGTTGTATTGGGTGACCTATTTTTGGACCCATATTATTTGTTTCTTGAAATTGTTGTTATGGAAATCCATTAGACAACATTGTTACCAAGAGATCAGAGAAAGTATGGAGAAATGCATACCTGTGTATGAACATATGCAAACAAACACACATCTGATGTAAATATAGACATCCTTATTATGTTTTCTGATTGAGTTTATAGTTTCAACATGATAATTTTGATATCATTCAAATGGGCTTGGATTGTGAGAGGTTAGAATTGAACACATTTAAGCCAATTTCATGTGTGCTCTAAATATTTATTTTGTCAAAAATAGATTTACATTTTAGTATTCTTTTGCAATTTATAGTTTACACAATTACATTTTGTGTTTTTTATAATCTGCAATAAAGAACATAAATTATTGAAATTAACTGTCAGTTTATTTTTGTTCAAGCAATATTGGAAAGCTCAAAGAAGCTGTCTGCAAACTGGATTTGAACTGCCATTATAAAGTTATAAAGGTCATCAATTATTTAGTATAATTTAATTATTATATATATTTCATAAATATACATGTGAGATAATAATACTTGTTATGAATCAGGTTACAAAAACATTTGTTTCAATCAATACACTGTGGAAACATACTGTAGAATAATGATTGTGTGTTAACATTTATTTATTTATGGGGGAATATTTCCAGCATTATGGAGATGCCAGACCAATGATTTGACCACAGAGAGTTCTACTCAGGCTTGAAGCACAGTTTCTCTCAGTCTAAAGTTTGGCCGGTAAACTGGTGATGCAGGGGGACTTCCTAGTGCCCTTCCTTCTGATTCTCTAACTGGCATAACTGCCCTTTTTAATACAAAACCTTCAAAAAATAGAAACAAAGAAAGAGGGGAAATATTGTGACAAAAACAGAATTGTTAAATAATTCCTTTGCAGCGCCGTTATTTAAGAATGTCACATGCAAAAAATGAAATACATTTTCATGTCCACAACATAGGAAACAGCTGTAAAAGAGGGAAACACCTACGATTGTTGATTTAATGCCATGAATATGTGATGATAAAAGACGTAAGAAAATACATATCTATAATAACATTCAAAAAAATCTCTGGAAAAACTAAACCTGTAAAGAAATGACCAATTATTTCACCTTAATTCAAGTGTTGTTTAAAAGTGTAAATAATAATAATAATAATAATACTAAGTTGTCTTGTCACGCGAGAGCGGCGGCGTCCAGACCCCGTGTATGTGCAGATGGAGGGCTGAGAGAGTTACAGGAAGTCCCCATGGGGGGAATAGCTGCACATGAAAGAGTTGAGTTGTAGGTCACGTATTGTCGTTCCCTATCTGTCAGCTTGTTTCTGCATCAGCGGCAGAGGAAGAGGGCTCATTTCAGGGAGGAAGTGGGCGGAGGGACGGGAGCTCTGGCATTCTGCGTGGCACGGGGGAGGGGGGAAGGAGGGGGTTGTAGCAACAGGGTTGGATGGGAAATGTAGTCAGGTGACAGAGCTACCACAAATCCCCGGATGCTGACCTATGATGAACTTTGGGTGTTGTAGTGGAAGTGATGTTGTGCAGTTGTGACTTAAGGTTGCAAACCCAATGTACTATGGACACACATGCACACACACATAATGCACTTCAGACGGACTTACGTTTGCTTAAGCAGTTGTAATGTTGCCGAACAGTTTGAAATCGTCTGGGTACAACAAAGAGACAACATATTTTTGCGAGATAACAACGTTCTCTTGTTAATCATGTCTACACGAAGTGACAGCTCAAGCGGCCATATCCAATTACAGCTCAGATATTCGATGATACATCTGTCAAGAAACGAGAGGTGATTTTTGAAATTCTCTGTTTGTCTCTCGTAAACTATGTTGTGGGACACAAAAAGGTTATGTTGTATGTGACTCAAAGCTCAAATGCCGCCTTTCGGCATCTATAGTAAGATGAACCAGAAGAAGCAATGAGGCAGAGAGCCAGGACGAGGCAGAACAAGGCTTTAACATGCACCTTCCTCTTATCTATTTTGCCCGTTTTTCAAGGTATACTGTATTTTATATGATATCATATACTGCAAAGATATGTTTGGCCATATACAGACCTTCAGTGAATTATAATGTAGGCCACTGACAAGCAAAAGCACATTTCAGTCATGACCTTGAATGCCAAAGTCAGATTGTACCGAAGGCCATTACTCTTCAGCAACCAAGGCCACTGCTAACCCTGGTCAGAAAGTTCACAGGTACACACACACAACACACATTCAGGAGAAATACACACACAGAAGAAACACACTTATACAGAAACAAACACACATAAAACACACACAAACCCACACACAAACAAAGAAGACAAGCATGCAGAATGCTTGTGGGATGCTCCTGAAAAATGTGTACTGAATGAACAGAATAATAAAATGAACTGAATAATACAAATGCCACAAATTCGACCAAGGTTCCATTCATATTTAGAACACATACAAAGCAATAGCTCCTATTACAGTTTATATAAATACATATTTATTTTATATTATACTCAATTTACCTTAACGCATAATAGAAAGTCACTCATGACCTACCTTGAGTCTCTATAATCAAGTTACATGTACAAATAGAAACATAATTTACTGTGTTTGACTAAACAATGACAGTCGGATGTCATTAGACTAGATGTGTAAAATAACCAATGATTAAATTACAGATTAAATAGTTCCCAACTGTGAGAATACCACAAAAATAATTTACAAAAATAGTAAAGTTACACAATGATATTTGGTCTGTGGATAAATGACACCATATTATATGTGGCCTCAAGGACACAAGCCAACATTGGCTTGGATTCAGCCAATGGGGTTAGAGAGCCAGGGTCAGGGGTCGCGGAGAGGTCCTTATCATGTGGACTAATCACCTCACTAGCCTCACTATTGGAAGGGGCATGCCAGACTGGAAAATATTTCCACCCCCAAACATCAGAGTTTCCATCCTCCACCGCAGCAAGCTCCAGGAAAGTGCCCAGTGTTTAGAATACCATTCTGTTTATGGTTTACAGACAGTTTAATAGTTGAGCAGAATTTCCCTCTGCTCCAAAACGGCGCTATTTCAGTCACCCCAATGACGCATTCAGTCTTTAGTTCACATATTTCATTATTTCAGATGTGTTTCATTAAGCGTGATTTTTGGTTGAACATAATGTCCTTACGCATTGCTTAGCAGGCTGTAAATAGGTATTACAATTATATGGAAATGCTGGACCTGAAATTGTTTCATTAGTGGTACCACACACAGACACAAAAGCATATTGTATTTGAGTTTAGGGACCTCTCTACACACACACACACACACACACACACACACGTGTACACTTTCCCACACACACACTTTTTTCTCTTTCTTATTTTTATGTTTCTTCTTTCTCCCTCACTCACTCTCTTTCTCGTTCTCATTCTCTCTGTATCACTCTCTCTGACTCTCACTCTATCACTCTCTCTCTCTTTTCCCACCCAATTCCTGTGAGTTTCAGATCCTGAAATGTTGATTGAGATTCATGAACTCTCTACAACTGGTAGTTCAGTCCAAGTCAACATGTGAACACTGTGATCTAAGTCTGTTGTTACAACAGCCACCACCTGTCTGCATCACTGCAGTGTAGGCCCTACCCACAATGTGTGAACATGTTTGTGAACACAGAGGGAGCGATGGTCGTAGCAACAGGGAGGGGTGAGGGAACATGAGGGTTAGGGACTGAGAACGGAGGGGCTGGTCTGCAGGAAGCCAAACATCCTCCTTTTTAAAGACACACAGCAATGGGGGGGAAAAAACCCCACAACAAATTGATCCAAACGACCAATTTCTCTGCTGACTAAAGCACGGTCAGGAGATCGCATGCCAGATCATTTTCGATAGAGATACGGTTGTCCCTCCCTTTTTTTTAAAGGCCTTTTAAATTGTGCTCGGCGAGGGGTAGCGATCAGGGAACAATAACTCTGTCTGGGTCGTTACTGCTCTGAGGATCTACAGGGGATGGAGATGGACTCAAACACGTTCGATTGAAGCCGAGGGCAGGGGCCGCAGTTTCAACACGGAACGTTATTGCTGCCCATGAATTTAACTTTTATCTCGACAGTAGGAAAGAGGGACTTTAGCCACCAATTTGAGACGCATTATTCTAAGGGAAGCAACTAGAATGACAGGCTCAACCCTGGGATAAAATTAGATAAAACAAACTACAGAGGGATTCAAAAGGTTTCATGGCACAATTTAGCACCTGACACAGTTAGGCTTAACGTTAGCTACTTTTCAAATGTCTCGGAATACTCCACATTTTTGCTCCGTCTCGGACAAAGACGATGCGAAATGTTATTATTACGTTAGCTAATGTAGCAATAAGTGTAGCCTACTGGTAATAGTGATATAAAAAAACGAATAGTAGGCCTATTAGTATTTGTAGCAGTAATAGTAGTAGCAGCAGTAGTGGTGAAGTTTGTAGTAGGCACAATTACCCTTGATCATGTGTTATCAAAGACCACCTGTATTCTTCACCACCAGACCTCTCTCCTATCAACCCATATCTCAAGACTACTATACAAAACCAATTCACTGGCTGATTCAGGTCTTTCACCATTCATCCATTATTCCAGCCTCTCTCTCCTCTCATTGGTAGCAGAGGGGGAGAGTGTGGCCTGATAGGTTTAGGATGCGAGTGAGAATGGGGGTGTTCGATTGGACTGATGAAATTACCTTCTCTCAGCATGTTATTTGGAACAATGCTAGATAGAGCTCATTATGGACTCATTTACGGGCTGAAGGGTTGGTTTGCTGTGCACTGGGGCAGGCAGGAGAGTGTGTGTGTGTGTGTGTTTGTGTGTGTGGACATGTGTGTGTGTGATACAGAGTGAGAAAGATAAGTGTGTAACCTCTTATTCCACACACACACACTTTCAATGAGAGCCCCACGAATATTAAGATGAGGCCATCTAAATCAGTGACAACATTTGTTTCTTAAATTGAAACTTCTTCACCTATGCAAACGGTGCCATGGTACTAGCAATGGTGCCAGTAATAACCCTGATCTGACTAACAGCACAGTTAGAATGCGTGCGGTGTCTTGTTTGTCTGTAAATAGTTTAGTATGGTATGACTTGATTGTACATGATGGTTGCTATTGTAATCTGATGCCTCCAAGTCAACGGGTTTTGACAATGTGTTCCTGCATTCTCTTGTGACGTATCCCTTCATTAGCATGCCAGTGTGAATACGGTAAACATACATAGACAAAACAAGAGAGAGGGAGACAGGCTGAGAGAGACAGAGAGAAAGAGACAGAGACAGAGAGAGAGCGAGAGAGAGAGAGAGAGAGAGAGACAGAGAGCATTTACCTTGCAATCTGTTTTCCCAAGGTGAATAGCGGTGTGCGATTTTTGTTCATTAAGTGGAACTGAACTTCTTGTTAATATAGGAGAGATACAGAGAGAGACACAGAGAGAGATACAGAAGGAGACAGAGACAGAAAGACATAAGCACAGAGCATGGTGATTTAGGATGTGTTCTCTTATTCTGAAGAAGTATTGTTTGGCTTTACTTCTGAAACAAATGTGTTTTGATGTAAATGGAACGTTGCCCTGGATAACGTTGTCGAAGGAAATGCCTTTCAAGATCGCAACAGTAGGAGTCACAGATTCCAGGGTTGGATGAGACAACAAACAGGGACCAGATTGGTGCTGTACTGACTCCATGAAGCTGGCCAAGAGCTGACTAAGCTGCAGTCTTTACCTCAGATAGAAACTGAATGACTTCGACCCAGATCAGACTGCACTGTAGCTTACCAGGATGTACATCTAGTACAGCAGCTGTTCATTGTGTAGCTTTAAAGTCCATTTTAACTCCATTTAGAACTCAGAAGGGCTGTTTCTACTCTTTACAATGTATGTTCAACACACATACACACTACACACGCACATATACACAGATATACACACACAAATAATACATGCTCATTGCACATGCAAACTGAGAAACTCAATTCTCTCACGTACTGGATATTAAGTACATTATGGAAACACACACACATATAGACACACACGCATGAACACGGACAATTGACCCTTAATGGTCTTTGTCCATGGATGCTTGTGCACAAATGAGCTCATAATGAAATGAGTGGGTCCTGTATTGGAGATAAGGAGGAACAGGTGCAGTATAATGTGTGTAGATGAGGCCCCCTTGGGTTCTCATATAGCTCACCTCCCATGGCTCTCTCTCCTAGCACCCCCTCCTCTCTCTGTGTCTGTCTCCCTCTCACTCTCTCTCTCTCACTCTCTTGGTCTCACTCTCTCTCTCACTCTCTCTGTCTCACTCTCTCTGTCTCACTCTCTCTGTCTCACTCTCCCTGTCTCACTCTCTGTCTCACTCTCTATGTCTCACTCTCTGTCTTTCTCACTATCCCTCCCTCCCTCCCTCCCTCCCTCCCTCCCTCCCTCCCTCCCTCCCTCCCTCCCTCCCTCCCTCCCTCCCTCCCTCCCTCCCTCCCTCCCTCCCTCCCTCCCTCCCTCCCTCCCTCCCTCCCTCCCTCCCTCCCTCCCTCCCTCCCTCCCTCCCTCCCTCCCTCCCTCCCTCCCTCCCTGGGAAAGGCCTGGCAGAGTATGTTCTCACTGCATTTACATTCATCAACCTAATGGCTGTTGTAGGCAACACACGTGTTGTGGGAAACGTCAAGAAGATTTATTAGATGTTAGATGTAAGGTAGGACTGATTATGTTGGTGGTCTGATGGCATGGAAACTCCAGGGGTGCTGCTTCTGAAGTGAGGTTGAAATGCCAATGGTTTCGTAATAACGTCATGGGGGGGGAATCATTTTCATACTACTTAGTTTTGCAGGCATCGGTAACAAGCTCGTGTTTACGAACGTCACATTGTCCAAATCGTGCACTATGCCATTCACTGGATTGAAAGGTTGCATCTAGACTACTTCAAAAATATGGACTTGGAGTCTCTACTTTCAGTGATAGCTGTGTCCACATTTCCATCTCCTTGTTTCTTTGTTTGTTACATAGTCCTTATTTGTCCTATTTAAATACACCAATCGGCCAAACAATCTTTTCATCCTCATCATGTTGTTAGGAGGATTTGAAGCGCACATAAACATGCCCGTAAGCACTATTATTTAACCACCTTGGGAAAGTGGTTAAAATCCCAGAGGGACGATTCCCACTGATCTGTAAAGCTGAGTGTGTGTATCTACCAGGATCAGCCTTGAGTCGTCATCCATTCTTCCCGGCTGCCCCTCATCGCCACGCCAACAGCTCCTGTCGGTTTCATCGCCGTGGTTGTTTTTGTTGTTGCTGACACTGAATCTCCTCCCCATCAACATCTCGGCCCTGATGCTGATTGGTGTTTTCCCACCCTCTCTGGATCCACTCAGAGAAATCTGACATGTCGAAGAGGGGAGAGGGGAGTTGGGGGGGGGGGGTTTGAGGAGGAACGTCTGTGTTTATTTAGCGGTATAATTATCTTGGTGTGACATCAGAGTGGACAGTCACTGTGTGGACCGACTTGGAAGAGGGTGGGGGGGAGTGGGGGGGTTATCATCTGGGAGCGAAGCAGACGAGCAGTCCATTACTGAGGAGACCGTGGCTGCTGGGAGGAGGGGAGGAGGGGTGGAATGGCCCGAGCCCGAGCAGATGAAAGCCAAGCCAGTAATGACAAACAAATCAGGCGGGCTGCAGGGAGATGGAACCTGCAGATGTGCTTGCTGTCCGTGGCCAGACGTGGGAGAGAGGGGAGAGAGGCTGGGAGCCCAGATTGAATTACATTACTCATTTGCACAGCGGCCTCTCTTTTCATGAGGGGGCCGGGGCGAGGGCTGGCAGGACAAAAGGTCCACTTGATGAGTGCTTTGCTGTACATCGAGAGCAGATGCTGGAGGCTAGGTGAGTTTTACACCTCAGTGACTCTTTAAGCCCTCTCCCATTCCCTGTCACAGAGCAAACTGCTCAGATTCCCTCTATTGAAATGCCCGACTGTACTCCCCCGCCCCCCCCCCCCCCCTACAGATCTCTCTCTTAGAGACAGGTGTCCAGGTCTGTCCACACTAAAGTAAATGCTCTACCAAAACAGTACATGTTACAAAAATGTGCACAATGGTTATTTTCTACTATCGGTTTCGGAAATGTAGTAAGGGTAATAACCCTACAAAAAAAACAGATTTGTCGCCCTGCACCTCATCAAGAGCTAACCCTCTCATGGCACATGGCCTGGTTGAGCTTCACAGAGACAAAGTTGAACTTGAATATATCTAAGTAGCCCCCATAGATGACTGGGGTCTCTGAAGGAAAGTGGCAACACAACAGCACAACACATGGGTTCACGATACCGTACGGTCATGTTCCACCCCCCACACTCGCTTTCAGCAGCAGTGAGCATCAGCTTTTTAACATTAGCAGACAATGAGTCCTGACAAGGTGAAAGCAGACCAAAAAACAAGGGCAGATTCAATGTGACACCGAAAGCTTCAAGTCTCCCAAACTTCATGTTGTGAGAAAAAACAGGAGCAGGGGAAGGCGAGGCGTAGCAACCTGGCGTCGACGACGGGAGACGTCTGGAGAAATTAATGAGGTCACTCGTTTGATCGGTTTACAATATATCTCGCCGTAGGTGGCCCAGCCGTCTGTCTGGAGGCGTCGGAGAACGCCTGACATTTGCCTAATTAACGCGTGGCCGTTTTGGACGCCTCAACCCCTGTCTGTCACGGCGGGGAGTTAAGCCCTTCATTACAGCAAATGTCATTGGCTATTTTCTCCAGCATCCGTCTACCGATTGGTCGCGCGCCCCTGTCTTTGCTCGTCTGGGTGCGGCTGTGTGGGTGTTTCTTCGGCGGCCGGAGCCCACGGCGGCCTATCAGGTGTGGGCGGAGAGAGGGTTGTCAGGAGGGTAAGGGAGGGTGACGGTCATTGTGTGTTTATAGCTTGATGGGAGAGAGAGACAGAGGTGCAGCCTCTGCCGTATGGATCAGTCTAATGCTCTCTGATGGATGAAGATGATGTTTGAAGGCAATGTCTGAAGTGCATGTGAGTGTGTCTGTGTTTGTGTGTGTCTGTGTGTGTGAGCGCCTGGGTTTGTGTGTGCATGTGTGTGTGTGTACCCAGCTAGCCATCTCATCAAGTCTTTCTGCATTTCTGCATTCACCTCAATTCTCAGCTCATTGCCAAGATAGTGATAGCAAGTCCCCCTGCCGTATACCTCTTACTGAGCGCTGCACCAGAGCCGGTCAACATCCCTCCATGTAGACATGGCTCCTATGTATCTCTGCTGCCTTGTGGATCCTTTTAAAGGACGCGTGTCCTCTCAGTCCATGTGTACCTCTGCCTGACCGGCTTATCAGACAGGCTCCAGCACCACAAAGCTGACACAACTGTCAGGCTTTCCCCTACCCACCCCCCCGCCCTCACCCCCCACCCACCCGCCCTCACCCCTCACCCCCCACCCCCCAGCCCAAAGACGGCCCTTTTAGTGGCAATAAAGGACAAGTTGACTGACAGCTTGGGGATTTGAACCCTAATTACACCAGCTAGCTAGCCGTGGCCACAGACAAGGCTCCCTCTAAGGGCGGCTAACGCCACGAGAACGGTTCCCGCCCTGCAAGCATCCGTCTTGGGAACTCTCAACCCCACCTCTCTCATGTCCCAATCTGCTCCGACCGGCACAGGAAAAATAAGAAGATGCTATTTTGTATCTGCCTTTGAAATTTTACAAAAGGGAGTTTTCTGGGTGCCAGACGGGCATGTTTTGTCGTTTATGTGACAGTTCCAGGGAGGAAGATATCGAGCGTGCCCAGTGCTTGGTTATCTGGGTCTTCAATGACCACCGCCACCGACCGCCCCCCCGCCCCCCCACCCTACCCAGCCCTCCGGTTATCATGTAGATGTGAAATGGAATCATTGAAGCCAAATCTGTCCCAGACTTCCTCCTGCCAGCAGAATTTCCACTGAGGTATGATGGAGAGGGGACGACTGGGGGATAGGAGGAGGCTTCTCTCTCTCCTGCTCTCCCTCACTCACTCACTCACTCTCTCTCTCTCTCTCTCTCACTCTCTCTCTCTCTCTCTCTCTCTCTCTCTCTCTCTCTCTCTCTCTCTCTCTCCTACTCTCCCTCACTCTCTCCCTCTCCCTCCTACTCTCCCTTTCTCTCTCTTTTGTGTCCTCACTCTCTTCCATTCTCCAATCCATCATTCTTTCACTCTCTCTTTCCCTCCCTGGTGGCCCTTACTGTTTTTGCCCTCCTGCCACCCATCCACTCTCTACCTCTCTCAATACCTTTCTACCTCTCTCTTCCTCCCTTTCTCTCTCACCCTCTCTCTCCTTCTCTCAACACCTTTCTACCTCTCCCTCCCTCTTTCTCCCTCCCTCTCCCTCTCTTTCTTTCTTCCTTTCTTCCTTTCTCTCTCCCTCCTACTCTGCCTCACTCACTCTCTCTCCCGCCCTCTCTCTCCCCCTCTCCCTCCCCCTCTCTCTCCCTCTTTGTCCCTGTCTCTCTCTCTCTCTCTCTCTCTCTCTCTCTCTCTCTCTCTAGCTCTGTCAGCTGTCCTCACCTCCTCTCTCTCCCCAACTCCTCCTCCTCTCACAGCTCTCACGCTCTCATTCTTTCTCACACGCTCCCCCCCCCCCCCCCCCCCCCCCCTCAGCGGTCCCAGCGGGGTGATCCTGGCCTGGCAGGGTCTCGCTGGGTTATTGAACAGCATCTCCTCATCTTTCTTCTTATCGAGCGGGCCAGCAGCCACCTAGCCTGGCAGCCTGCACCTATTGCTCCCCATTTGTCTTCATGTTCCCATCAGCTATTCTCAGTGCAGGACACACACACGTATGCACACACACACACACACACACACACAGAACAAATATTTTAAGACACACACACATGTACACACACAGAACAGATATATTAGGATACACATACACACACAGAACAAATATATTAAACCACACTTACACACACACACACAGAACAAATATATTAAACCACACTTACACACACACACACAGAACAAATATATTAAGCCACACACATACACATACACACACACACACACACACACAGAACAAATATATTAAGCCACACACATACACATACACACACACACACACAGAACAAATATATTAAGCCACACACATACACACACACACACACACACACACACAGAACAAATATATTAAGACACACACACACACACAGAACAAATATATTAAGCCACACACATACACACACACACACACACACACACAGAACAAATATATTAAGACACACACACACACACACACAGAACAAATATATTAAGCCACACACATACACACACACACACACACACACAGACAGAACAAATATATTAAGACACACACACACACACACACAGAACAAATATATTAAGCCACACACACACACACACACACACACACAGAACTAATATATTAAGACACACACGCACACGTACACTCTCAGGGTTAGGCCAGTGGTCGTGTTTCACTCTAAGTGTGCAAGCACTGTGGCTGAATGCATCGGGAAACGATTGTCACCAGACCACATGGTTTGAGCCCCTCCTACCGAAACTCATCTCCCTGAAACGACTTGAAAGACTTGACAGACTGCACTTCAACTGTGGATGCTTGGTCACGCTTGTCTCTCTGACGCCGTGTTTCTCTTCTGTCTCTGCCTCTCCCCCGTTCACCAAACTCCAACCCCATCAAGGAGAGACTAATGCCTGACTTCAAATGCTTTGTCAGGGGAGATGCAGACCACATACATTCAGATATATCTACCTACAAAAACACACACACACACACACAAACACACTTACTAAACCCACCCAGCGGCTTGTGTTAAATCCCCAGCAAAGTTATGAATGACGCTCTAATGGCAAAGTAAATCGTCCGAGGAGAAAAATCAATTTAGAAAATTGCTTAAATTCTTGCAGGCCTCTTTCATTGTCATTTAGAGATCACAGGGGGAGAGGAGTGGATGAAATGAATGTCTCTGTGCTCAGGGGCGAGAGTGTGTAGCAAGTACTACTGCCTCCAAGGGCACTTTCATTACATCCCTTTCTCCACTGTCTACCTCCAATTTGTTTCACTCTTTTTCTTCTCTAATAATACCGTTCAAGAGGTCTTAAGAGAAGGGCTTTAATGAAAGACATGAAACATGTGTGTATCTACTCCTGCAGGTTCCTCTGCTGTTCCTGTCGTGGTCCCGTGAGGTCAGGAGGTCGTTCCTGTCGTGGTCTTGTGGGGTCAGGAGGTCGTTCCTGTCGTGGTCTTGTGGGGTCAGGAGGTCGTTCCTGTCGTGGTCTTGTGGGGTCAGGAGGTCGTTCCTGTCGTGGTCTTGTGGGGTCAGGAGGTCGTTCCTGTCGTGGTCCCGTGGGGTCAGGATGTCGTTCCTGTCGTGGTCTTGTGGGGTCAGGAGGTCGTTCCTGTCGTGGTCTTGTGGGGTCAGGAGGTCGTTCCTGTCGTGGTCTTGTGCTTGGTGGTCCAGCCCATGTAAAAAAAAAAAAATTGAAGGCTATGCAAATGGAAGCGGACAGCAATGAACACAAAATGTTTTCACTTTCTTTTGCTCACTTAAAGCCAATGATTTATGTATTGAAAACACACCACAAACTTGTTGTCCATGCCGTCGATTCAAGAAGGAAGCGTTATTTCAAGCTCTCTTCTTTGTCTCACTCAGATATTCAAGCTCATGGAGAGTATGGTGTTACACACACGTGAGTGGGCGTGTACAGTATGGTAGAGAACACACCAGTCACTGTGTCCTCTGCAGCCATCTGTTCCTGGACCCTCCGTTCCTCCGTCCCTCTGCCTAGAACACATCCCTGGGGTGAACGCACAGGGAACTGAACAAACCAGGAAACTCAACTCACGTGTTATGACAAAACGTACTTTACTTTGATGCTTCTCTGTCGTACCCAATCCCTTAGGTGACTATAACGTGTGCACGTTGTATACACTTTTTGAACTAACTTTAAGATAAGTGTTGTATAGAACATGGACCGGATTGTTGCCTTATTCCCTTGTGTTTTGCTGTAGACCTCGATGTAGCTTGTGGTGAACATGGCTACAGGCCCCTCAATGTGTTTATTTGAGGGCAAAATATGTTTTTCTAAGTGCAGGCTCATCCATTACATGACCATGCTAAGAAAGCATGAATATTGATGTGAGGGTGTCTAGGGAGGCTCCTGTGGGCGTGTGGTATGTATGTTGGTGTTTGTTGCGGTGTTCATGCTGGCGTGTGTGTGTGTTTAAATCCATGTGAGCACATACACAGGGCACATCTGTGTAGGCAGGTATAGATTAGGTCTGCGTTATGTTTGCATAATTCCCACCTGTAGACATATAAACGAAAAATAGATGTCAGACTCACAGATTCAGTTAGCAGGAGTCTTCTAAAACACATCAGCCAACGGGTGCCAACAGGTCCCTGGCTAATTAGTCACTGGGAGGTTTGTACAGTAAAGAGGCCAGAGAGACGGACTCCATCCATCTCCTCTGGGGACCGGGCTGAGGACCGGGCTGGGGACCAGGCTGTGGAGAGGGGTGTCTGAAGGTGACACACTCCCCAGAGGGACTCAAGGTCATCCCTCCTCTCCTCCAGGGTAACGAGGAAGAGGAGAAACAGGATGACAGTTCTGAAACGGAGCAGGCCACTCAGGGCTCTGACAAAGGAGGAGAGTGTTATGCTTCACATTCTTTTTTTTGAGAAGCGATGCAAGGCCGTTGTGAAGGGTACAATTTAGCCCCTCGCAATTATTTCAACCAAGGGTAATGATCAATTTGTAATATATTTTTGGGAAGCGCAAACATGTTATTATTATTATTTTTTGTTTGTGGTAAGCATGGTTCTGACAGTGTTTACACCCATGTTCTATAGTCTGTGGTAATTGAGGTGGAGGGGAGGAAGGCTGTTCATAGCTGTTGGATAATCGAAGGTGGTTCAGTAATGTTCGTGAGGGAGGACAAAGGTGTGTTTGAATACACAGGGGAGGGCGTGCCTGTGCAGGAGTGTGCGTGGGTGTTAAACCACTGTTTCAGTCCAGTTTGCATGATGGACAACCTATCCTGCTGCATTATTGATTGCTTCCATATTCAGTTTGCCTTTCCATTTGTCATCGACGCTCAGACTCATTCGTAACCACTGGCAGGGCCACAGGAAGTGGACGGACATTTAACCTGGTCCCACCCCAAATCCTTTCAAATGGATTATATTAGCAAGTGATTATTCTGCAACACCGAGCGGTGAAGACTATCAGACCAGGATCAGACCATTCCATCCAGCATCACCATACTCTGCAGCTATACTATCGAGCAACAGCATTTGCCGCTTCCAAGATATTGTACAGAATGATAATCATGATATTAAATGATGGAACACACACACACACACACACAGAGTCATGACAAGTCAGCAAACAAATACAATCTCTAGGGCATGGTTAATGTGTTCTACATCTACAGTATTTTGATTTGATATAAACATCCTGAGAGTTGACAGGGAGCATCAACATTGGCTTCTTATCACTTGGAAATCCAAGCGAATAAAACATGAATCCCACCACATGCGTTTGTTCCCTGAGGCTGCAGTCGGCACATTACTCTTAATCCATCTAGTTTGACAATGTTTTCGCAAAAGCAAAAAACCTACCCACCTCAGATTGTCTCTGTAGCTGCAGTCTGGAGGTGAGAGTGGAGATAAACAAGCAGTCATAGCTCAGTGGAAGACCGTTCGAATCGCTCCAGGTTGTTTGTGTGTGGCTCCTCTTTCATTTGAAGGGTTAGAGCTTCAGTTCTCCCCCATTACTCATCATTGGGGTCCACTTAAGCGGTCCACTAGGTGACCTTCTGTATTTAATGCTAGTATAATGAGAAGATTGCTCTGACATTTGTGGTATTGCACTCCGGGTCTATAGATCCTCAAATACCATCTTGCCTCATATTTTATTCATAATACGGTGATGTATGGACAGATGAATGCAGAAACCACATGTCACTGCCCCTTCCTCTGGTCGTTTTCCTTCCTTTTCAACTCCTTGGTGTACACAACCGAAACAGGCAAACAATGTGTCTGAACCTGTGGGCTTTTGTCAATGTTTCCTTGTGGAGATTCTCCATAGATGGAAGTTCTATCTGTACTGCTGACTGGTGGGCAGCCTTCAGGAAGGTGGGTGTGAGTCAAGCTGCCGTTCTAGTCTGCTGGAGGTCCCAGAGCCCAAGCAGGACTGAGGACATCTATCTGACCCTCCTGCGACTGCGGCAACCTGATCAGAGAAGAAGAACGTTCCATTGAGGAGTCGTAGCTTTCTTTAGCTTCGGTATCAACCTGTGATCCTGACTATAATATGATCTGATCTGAATAACAGCTCAGATATATTACAGTTTCCATGTCCGCAGTCTTTCGGGTCGTGTCTCGATCCTCGCGTCGGTTCTTTCAGCATCAATGGGAGGAATTTGGAAGGTGGCTAGCTGTCATCGGCCTCGTTAATGGCCATTGATTTATGCTGGTGGTGAACCTGGATATTCTCCAGTGGTGCGCAGCCTGGATTCATTCATGAAAGCCCTGATGTCAGAGGGAACAAGGCCTGTCAGCTAACCACAACAGAGTCCATTTGGAGGGTAAACACAGGAATTCGATTAGCATCACTCACACATAGACTGGACACGTACACACACACTACGAGCATGCTGAACTTTGAACCCTTTGATTACAAGGGGAGCGTGTCTTTCAAGAAACCGAGGCAAAGGGGGGTATCAAGTGGAAGGGCTACAAGCATAGATCCTGATTTTGTGTCGTACTTCTATACCATGGCGTGATACGATAGCGAGAGGACACGATTGATAAACCGGAAAAAGAGGGCAGAAGATACAATAAAATACGGATCTTGATGTGAGTGGACTCGGAATGAGAGAGGGGTGGGGGGTGTGGGGCGAGGGTGAGGGGGTAGGGGGGACTGGTGTGACCAATTGTCATGCTGGTGGTACAGCTTGATAATACATGTTCCCCTGCAACGCTCTCATCTCTGACGGACGCTATTCATGAGTTGCCTTGGTGGTCTGTGATGAGCAGATTGACCACCAGGGGGGGCTTTGTCAAGCGTGGAGGAAAGTCTCCGCCGCTCTGATGGACGGCGCCTTCCCGACGCGATAACAAATGCCACGGAGCTCGTTAAGTAATGCGTTCACGCCGCTCCGCGCTTGTCACGTGACATTGTCGGCGAGGGGGAGGGGGGCATGTCAACGGCAAGGCATGAGGATTTGAAAGGGGGGGAGGGGGATCAGTGATGCCTCATAATCACCCCCCCCCCCTCCCTGTCCTCTTCCCTCCCCTTTGCAAGTGTACGTCCCTCCCTGGCCTTTTAGCAAAGCACCCATTCAGACTGTTTTGCCCCGTCTCTCACTTGATTGTTTAGTCCAGAGATTTAGATGAAACGTCCACTACAACATGTCATTGAAAGAGCATCTGCTACATGTCTCCTTGTGTGCACGTCTAGTCCGTGATGAGCTCTATAATGAGGCTGGATACCCTCAAAGTCAAGAGCCCTCTCCAACACTCCTGTCTCATTACACTTACCATGACCGGGCTAAAACCTCGGGGGCCATTTTGAATCCTCCTGAGGTAAATAAGACATGCAGTTAACCACGCGTGTGAGGGGTGCACTCACGTCATCCACACACTGTATCAATTCACACGCCCCAGCTGCAGACCAAAGGGATACTTATATGCTGTCGTAGAATATAGGAACTGGAGAGACGTGATTTCCAATTAAACCCCCCTCTGACTTACTGATATTAACATGTAAGAATGAACACTGTGAAGCTGTTAGTCACGTGCTGAACAATGACTTAACAGTCATACATATGAGCTTAGAGTCACACACACACACGCGCACGCAAGTCTCTTGGCCTGGTTTACATTGCCACAACACGTCCTCAGACAGGGACCTTCATAAACGTTTTATGCTCCTCGGTAGTGAGAACATGAGGATGTGCTCTTACCAGAGGTGCTGTTCAGCATAACATGACAGGAGGGGAGGAGGTAGGAGGAGGGAGGAGGGGGGAGGAGGGGGCAGGAGGGGGGAGGAGGGGGGAGGAGGAGGCAGGAGGGGGGAGGAGGAGGTAGAGGCAGGAGGAAAAAACTGCCAGCGCTGGGGGAAGTGGATGAGGGATGGGGGGGATGTCTGGCACATAAGCTACAACACATCTGTCCCACACACACACACACACGCACACACACACACACCTGCACACATGTTACAGTGCACGGCTCACACTATCATACATACGTGTACCCACCTACACACACACACCGAGTCACAGACACATACATTTTTCCCAGGTTCCTAAAACAGAACGGGAATGTTGTTAGATAACAGAATGAAATGTTGCGCTCATCATATCTCAGACTTTGAGTTTGACTTAGTAGCCTCAGGTGGAGAATACAGTAAGAGGAGGAGTGTGTGTGTGTGTGTGTGTGTGTGTGTGAGTGTGTCATGGTACTGTAGGCCTCAGCCTGGGAGGCAGCATCCATATCAACTACAGATTACATTAATTTAAGCAGCACTTAAAGTATTTGAATCTGATTAGACCTCATAATGAAATGAAGCCAGACACTAAGATTCCCTTTAGATGGAAGCTGTCTCTCTCCTCTCTCTCTCTTGTCTCTCTCTTCTCTCTGTCTCTCTCTCTTTATTTCTCTCTCTCTCTCTCGCTCTTTCTCTGCCTCGTTTGTCTTCCTATCTGCCACAACCCCCACCTCTCCGTATGTTTCTCTCTCTCTTCTCGCTCTCTGCTCGCTCTATCTTCTCTCCTCTCTTTCTCTTCTGTCTCTCTCTCTCTTTCTTTCTGGCAGTCTCCAGCTCTCTCCATCCCTGTCTCTCTCATTAATGGAGTGAGTGTGCTCCCTAGTGTTCTCTGCTATCAGGAAGGAGAGCGAGAGAGTAGGGGGAGGGGGGGGGGGCACATCATTACACACACTTGGATGCCACAGTTGAATACAAGGAGTTCACTAATATATAGATGTCGCACATGCCCACACACACGCCGTGTGCTTTACGTATTCCATTCAGTGCCCTCTGATATACCGTGAATAAATGGTGTCGTGTTCGAAAGCCAATCAATTGTAGAATGCAGTCCATGTGATATGGACACACGTAACTCAGCCGATGAAGATAATGCTACATCCACATTAAATGTACAGTAACACATGACAGGCACTGTATGTTGCACAAGGGATTTACACACACACACACACAGTACAGACACACACACACACACAGTACAGACACACACACACACACACAGTACACACACACACAGTACAGACACACACACACACAGTACAGACACACACACACACACAGTACACACACACACACACACATAGGAGGATCAGCTGTGTTAAATGCATGAGTGTCACATTGCACTCGTACAACCCTCAGATTCACAGCTGCACTTGTGCTGAAAAGCATTTCTGTCATCAACTTTTTTTATTTGACAGCTGCTCAATAAGACCCATGGTCCTATCTGTTGCTTTTTATTATCGCCATGTTTCCTCAGCTCCAACACTTGGTGTGCTTAAGGAATGAGGGAAATACCCTATCAGTTACTAAATCCCCATGAAAATGCATGTAACGTACTCCATAACCCCATTGTTAACGTGAAATGATAGACACCTCCAACACGTTCCACCGTTTACGAGCTGATGGCCGTTCAGGGCACCCTGAGGTTGTGTTCTCGCTAATTCAGCCACAACTCGTCCATAAATTCTCTTTTAAATGACAGCCATGATACTGGAGGAGTCCGGTATTTTCTGTGAATTGCGAAGGTTGTAACTGTAGCTGGGAGTGGTGGGGCTGGATCCTTGATGGGGGGAAGGTTGTCTTCAGCTTGTGATAAGAACAACTGGGTGGTCTGAAAAGCAGGTATTAAATAAAGGATTTTAATTCCAGTGAATTTACTGTACACACGGTATAGTATGAACAGAGCTCTTGGTTAAAGTGACTTGAATCAACAAGAGTGGATCAGGGAACATACTGAAGCTGGACTGACGCAATCAAAGGAAGAGTATGTTATGCAGTATGTATTGTGTTTGGGGAGAAATAATTGGAACATTGTGTTTGTGTCGGCTCATTTTGAATAATTATAGCTTGACTGTGTGACTGTGTTCCTGTGATATCATCCTCTGCTTGCTGTTTGAGGATCACCCGTGTGAAAGTCTGTCTTCAGAACCACAGCTGCACTAAACAGAGGGACGTGAAATATACACTCATTTACTCTAAATATCTCCCATAAACGTTTTTTTATGTTACAAACCATAAATCTATTTTAAATGACTAATACATGTGCCAGAAAACATGCTTGTACCCTTGTAGAACACCTTGCAAGACCTCCACTACTTTCACAATCTACCAGAACACTTATTGCTTGCAAAAAGTATAATAATGAAATGGCAGAGTAATCCTCACAATCCATGACTATGAAACATTTCTGCCAGACACATCTAGGGACACCACTGCCTGCCACACACAAAAAGTCATTTAAGAGAGCTAGCCCCATGGCACTCTTTTGAATAAGCCAACACAGACACTGCACACACAACAGCTGTTTTTAAGTGTCTGCCATTTTAAAGACTAACTGAGAAACGGGCCTTAGCCCTTCCCTTCACCGACACATCCCCCCAGGAGAGAAAATGGAGGGAGTCAGAGTAAGAGAGAAGAAGCCTCTCTGTGTGTGTCTGTGAGTGAAGAGGAGACCGGGGCCATTTGATTAGCAATTACCCCTCAGATTATCAACCGCCGTTTGAAGTTGATTGGCTTCCTGGAGTCTCGGCTGGGATGCCAGTCTTGTGGGGAGTTGACCCTTGACCTTCAGGGCTGCCCTGTGTGACACTGGATGCACCCCAGGTACATCAGTCATGCAATCCATCCTTGTCAGACAGCAGATGTCATTTCCTGCTCGCCCCCCAACATTCACTTCCCTGACCCAGACAGCGCACATGCGCGCACACACACACACACACACACACACACACACACACTCACACACACACACACACACAAGTACTCTCACACTCATATACAACGCACTCACACACACATACTCAAGTGAACACTTACACACACTCGAAAAACCTTTAATAGAGCAGCTGTTTTCCGGGCAAATCTAATTGACAAACCCTGCCATGTTCTATAATGCAATAGTAACTGCTGATGGAGAACTAATGCTATCATCCTAACCCTGCAGATGACCAGAGGTGAAGGATTTGATTACCTAGTGTTGGTAATTGGCAAATGTGTGAAAAGACTGAGAGTGCAAGAAAGGGGAAATCGGAGGGGGTAGGGAGATTCAGGGTGGCGGTATAATTGGCTTCTTATCCTCTAGAATTACTAACGTTTATTCCTAGAAGTTACTCCATGTCCAAAGGTCTTTGCCCTCATTTAAATATCTTCTTCTAAGACAATATTCCACCTCCTCCAGTTTCACACAGAGCCAGTAGATTTACGGATCGGGTTTGATTGGCCAATGAACTATGGACGTGCAAGCAGACCGAGGCCCTGAGAAACGAACGAGAGACAGACTAGCAATTATTCTCAAACACAGAGCGCAAAAAAAAAAAACAGTCAACTATTAGGATGCGTGTCGCATTGCACTCGTACAACTCTCGTTAAGTAACACGCCACTCAGAGTCGAGGAATTCCTCCTCCAGTCGTAAAAGCTAAGAGGACGCGACAAACTACAAAACGCCGTCTTCTATCTGCACGCTCCAAAACCCCAGCCTTCTCCTCCACCAGGAGCCGAGACCAGTGAATAACAAACGGTCTCATTCGCTCTAATTAGAATGTCTGTTAGTATTTCCCCCCGCAACCCTGACCCTCAATCTCCGCTCCATTCATCAGGACAGGGGAGAACCAGCGTGTGCGGTGGAGCAGCAGGCCCGTGTGATGACAGAGCGCCGCTCATGTTTGAGTCGGGGTAGAAGCACGCTGATGAGGCCTACTGAGAGAGAGGCTGTCGCTCAGATCCACCCTGATGATGGACTCACCGGGAGACAGCAATAGGGCTTGATGATGAGAGTGCGGAAACAGGTGGATGTGATTCGCGGTGCTGCTTGGCTTCCGAAAGTGGATACGGTATCCTGGGTTTTGATTTTTTTTTTTTTTTGTCTTTCTCGTGAAGAGGAGGGATTTGGCTGCACGGGGTTGAGGAGGGTGGTGTTTTAGTCTCACCAGATGGCTATGAATTTTCATTTGGGTGAACATGAATAGGTTGTATATAAAGCCGGAGAAGAGAAATGGGAGGGGTGTTTGACATAGTTTGTAATTGAAGCGGTCACATCCTTTTCAATAAACATTAACCGATTAATTGCTAAAATCGCCTGAAGCGATAAATACATCTTTCTACAGCGCTGTCCACAGCCCAATGTGTGTGTGTGTGTGTGTCACTGGGTTTGCCTCGACAACGTTTTTCTCATTTCCCATCCAGACAGATCAAGAAAATGTGCTGCATTTCCAACCACTGTCCATCTTAATTACCACATCTCCATCCCTTCTCCCGAAGAAGGGTTACAAGGTCAAACATGGCCCCCTCCCTTTCCCCCCTCTCTCATTTATCCCTCCCTATCTACCTCCCCCTGCTCACACATAAAAAGAAACGTCAGTCGTGTACAAAGACTAGCGATTTGTGGTGACGGCCGGACCGAGCGACAGAAACAGGTAATTCATGAAGCCTGGGCGCATGTGAAAGCACCACGTGTACACAATCTCCAACTTGATTTATTAGCGCTACGCTAGCGCCTGTAGCTCCATCGTTCTCCCGCTCCCCATCTGAGGAGCTCATTCATTATACATTAATGAGTTGTTGATAACAGGCTCTGTACGCTGTGAGATCACGCCAGAATACTGGAATGATGGCATGGTTGGAGTGCAGTGCCAAGACTGGAACGACTTGACGCTCTGAAGCCGAACGCCTGGACAGGTCAAGAAAACAAACAGTCCAGTATGAGCGAGAGTAATGCTTCATTGTTGTCACAAACAAGATGTTCAGAAACGTATGACATGCGAAGACAAATGCTTTCTGGTTTTGGGTTCAAGGCTTTTCCAAAAGGTGTTTACAGAATTTTCCAAAGACCTATAATGTATTTGGTATTTCCACTTCGGAACTTGTTTACAGATAAGCACTACGACATGGGCCATTTCTAATTTCCCATAGTCTTAATATAGGCATTACAAATGCCAGGCGCTGTGTTCTCCACTGTATATGAGGAGAGTCCATGATTGGAATAGTTATTTCCCAGAAGTTAAGCCAGTAGTACTTTCAATCAGGAAATCTTGATCCCGAGTAGCGTGAACATTATCAGAGCGATTGGAGAAATCTGTCACATCTTCTCTGGGCATCAGCTGATGAGCACACATTTACTGGAGTTCTGGGGAGGAGTTCAGCTGAATAGGAGAATCAGTGAACTCCACAGCCTTTTGTCCCATCCGGGATAAGAGGGCTTTAACATTACCGACTCGAAACCCTCCTGTAAATACCACCCACAAAAAAGCGGATAATCGCTCTCTCATCACGTCTCACTTCGACGGGAGCAGAGGATGATGGCAGAGGTGTTGTTGTGGAAGCGGATGAGGGGAACAGTGAGATCCATTTGGGGGGTCATGGAGAGTACCAAGGCCCCCTGGGGAGGGCAGTGCACGGACCAAGCTGCCCCCCCCCCCCCCCCTCGGAAACACACGGCTCTTTACTCTCCACCCTCTGAAACGAGGTCTGATGGAGAAGCATGGGAAGCGCAAAGAGACTACTGTCCTGCACGTCGTATCCATGACGCCATGTTGCAGGTTTCTCAACTCAGTTGTTAATCAGACTGTATTTATAGAACGTTCCAGATGTTGGTATGAAATGAGGCGCCCACCAAAGAACCACCAAGTAACAACAAATATGTAAAACTGTCGAGTATCTCATAACGATGGATCAGAGGTTTATAATGTCATTTTACTAAACCTCGGCTTCTGTGTTTCCATTGCCGGTGTAAACCCCAAGTCAGATTAACAATTAATTTCCAGGTGAGGGACATACACTCTTGTTTATCTTCGTTCAATTAAAATTCATTTTGACTGATTAAAACTAAAGCTTTTTATAATTAACTGCCACCCCCTGATCAGTGTTCTAGAATTCAAGTCTCAACTACAGCAAAAGCGAACCTATGTTATATCACTTCTTATTCCTCCAAGTTACTTTGCCCGACAGCATTCCCCTACAAACACATTCTCTTGGTCAGGTGACCATATCACTCTTGGTCAGGTGACCATATCAGCAAAATGAATGTTGTTCCCTTGTTTTCGTCTCACCTTCCTCTGACAGACGAGGCTGTTAAAAATCAGTATCTTTAGTGTTTCCGTGACGACGACTCTCACTTTCCTTCTCAGCTTACATTGCTTACTGGCGATGCCAGTTCTCAAACATGCACCATAAATCATGTCTGGGTGTTGGCGCTAACTGGCACCACAGGAAACAGCGCCGTTATTTAAACCAGTGGCTTTGATAAATTGGTCTGGGATTGTTAGAGAGGCAGAAATGGCAGACTGTGTAAATGTGGTGTTTGGGGGCGCCTGCCTGCTTCTGTCAGTCCCCACCTCCTGGTGGGAGTAGAAACAGGCTGAGTCCTTGCAGACCAGTCCTCTGCATGCATGGATGCAGTCATTAGCTGACCCACTGTATTATTGTGTACTGCCTGTTTCATCCTTGTCTTCATAAATTCCCTTTCGTTTTCTGAATGTACCGGTGTTTAGCTAGCTGATTATGCGTCTATCACGTGACGTTGATTGTCGTTGATGGGGAAGGGGACCATGGATGGCAGATGTTAGCGGGCAAGCCTCTGCGATCGGACATCACATGTAAACCATTACCATCACGCTGGCTAGACATGCTGTCTGAGTGGTGTGTCAGGTATCGTGCATCCCCAGCCCTCAGTGATTGGAAGACTCTGGTCTCTTCTGAGGTCAAGGTTAGATCCACACCACAAATCTGTTAGGCTCATGGAAATTCCTCTCTTTCACAGTCACACCAAATACTGTAGCTCGCTTCCTCGGAAAGAAGAAGGTTATAATTGACCGCCAACAAATAGCTTTTTGGTTCCTACACCCGACTTAGAAAATCTTGCTAAGAAGGAACAGGTATTTTCATTCTGCAGCAAACACTGAGCTATTACAACTGCTCGTTGTCGTTACAAATATTACCTTCACAGGCAGACCCTCATCCTTGTTTTCCATCCCTCTAATCCTCCCATTCTCATGCTTGTCCACATCAGGCTTGACCACATTAAAGCAATGATTAATGACGTATTGATTGTGCTGCTTTCTACCACTGACCAGAGGTGCTGAGTCGACAGTACACTTCTTTATCTGAGCTGCCCAGCTTGCCAGACAGGAATGTTTTGTCCAGTAAGTACAAAAATGTCTTCGGAGACACATTAAAGTCCCTTTATGCACATCTGCACACCCTGACAAAATGGATTGAGATTGGCCTGCTGTGGACGTCGCTTTCTGTCGTTTGTGTTGTTTTCAGATCGTTTTTTCGCCTTCAGATATATTTCTGGAAGTTTAGCAGGAGTTTGGCCTGAATTTTGAGTGTTTTTTTTCTCCCTCGTTTGGAGATTTTTTGTCCGCTTGTCGCTCCTCTTCACCATTCTTCCCCTGGCAGCTCTGCCACACACCTCCCACCTCACGCATCCGTCTACCCATCAGCCCCTGCTCTCCAGGCTCCTGCCATTTAGGAGAGTGCATTTGTAAAAGGGAGACTAAATGACTTCTACAGAGATGACATTTCCCTCTAATGTCTAATTTTAGGGGAGATTGGTATGTCCTCTACCTGCGGACGCTGATGAAGAAGCACATTTCGGATGTTCTTCCTCCATTACCTTTTCTTTTCCCCATCCCTGTCGGTTGTGCTTTCCTCCTGCTCCCACTCTCGCCAGGCCCCATCGTTCCCACCCTCCCACAAATGTCCTCTTTTTGGCAGCAATCTATCACCACTCTTCCCCCTCCTCTCATTCTCTCCTGGATAACCTGGATGTCGTGTTCTACCACTCTCTCTCTCTCTCTCTCTCTCTCTCTCTCTCTCTCTCTCTCTTTCCGTCTGTCTGTCTGTCTCTCTCTCTCTCTCTCTCTCTCTCTCTCTCTCTGTCTGTCTGTCTCTCTCTCTCTCTCTCTGTCTCTCTCTCTCTCTGTCTCTCTCTCTCTCTGTCTCTCTCTCTCTCTCTCTCTCTCTCTCTCTCTCTCTCTCTCTCTCTCTCTCTCTCTCTCTCTCTCTCTCTCTTCCCCACTCCCCAATCCATCTCGATCCCTCACTTGCCGTCCCTTACCTCCTTTTCTCTCTTTTACCTTCCCTCTCCCTTATCTCTCTGATTGTCAGATAAGGGTCGTCTCAGAGTGCTTCTGCTCTCCATCCTCATTTCCTGTCGAAAAGCCGTTTTCCTTCCCAGTGTCAGTGATCACATGCCGCATTCTTGGCGTCGCACAGCGTCCTGATGTTTATCTCCCTGCCTTGAGAAGAATATGTTCCGGGGTCACTTTAACAGAACTCGCCCTCTCTGCAGAGGTGACATGAAGCTCTGGGACCAGAAGTGGTCTTTTGTGCGGGAGTGAAAAGGTGACCGTGCGGTGGCGTTTCTCAAGTGTGGATCCCAGCTATGATGCCGCACTGGCACATACAATGTGACATCACGAGGGGTCTGTGGCCGTAGGCCGGCTAACAGGGGGGGTCAGGTTTAGTGTGTGAGCGTGTGGGTGGGGTAAGAGTGACAGGGGTTTAGCAGACATCCTTTGCCCCTCCCTGGGCATGTTTCCCCGTGTCCTCGCCATGCCCTGCCCCTCCTGAACTAAAGCTGTGTCCCCCCGCCCCCCCCCCCCCCGCCCCGCCCTTCTACTCCAAAGCAGTATGGGTTTGAGACTGTAATGCCCTTTCAATGCCCAGTCCTTCTTCTCAATACAAAACCACCCAAAAAAGATTCAATCAGTCAGACTCCCCCTGCAACAAGCTGTCAGGTTCGCTCAGCGATGAAAGGATGTGACAGACAGAAAGAGAGCTGGCGAGCGAGATGCACTGGCTGAAGGAAAGAGTGGGAAGAGAGAGAGACATTGAAAGAGAGAGAGACATTGAAAGAGAGAGAGAGAGAGAGAGAGAGAGAGAGAGAGAGAGAGAGAGAGAGAGGGAAAAGAGAGTTCCTGGGTCCTAGCTGTCACTTGAGGACAGACATGCGTCTGATGGGGAGAGTGATGCAGCACTTCTCTGACCTCTGACCCCTCCTATGTCAGTGCTGTTGCCATCGTGAGAGGCTGAACACACACTGAAACCGTGGCCGACCTAAACACACACACACACGGGGGTGCAGACCATGTGCATATCCATTGTAGTGTGTGTTTGTGTGTACATGTGTGCGTGTGCGTGTGAGAGAGAGAGACTGTTTGATTGTCGATGTGTCTCTATGGATCTGTCTGACAGTCTATTTATCTGGTGGCCTGTTTGTCTGATGGTCTGAGGAGGAGGGGTAGAGGGAGGAGGGGCGAGAGAGGAGGGGGCGAGGGTCGGGCAAGAACGTTGGCGCCCTGTGAGAGCCCACGCTAACGCTCCCATGAACTGTCTGTAACCTCCGTTGATACGAGACAAGCCTCAAAGCAGAACGTGATCTCGTAAGCGGATGAATCCTTAACTAGCGTGTCAGGATGGAGACAACAAACAGAGAGATAAGAGCGGGAGCGACAGACCTGTCAGACAACAGAATGGAAAGAAGGGAAGGTTACTCTGACTTGCCTTTTAATGAGGAGTAATCTTCTTGAATGACTAAGGAGGAATAGCCGATTGTGGATATGTTGATTCCCTGAAAATATAAGTGCACTTTCTTGTACTCTGCAGATTTAAGTAGCAACAGAAAATCTTGAGAAATGTACTTGGCAGTCGTAATTATCTTTTTTGATATTTAACTGTTGTTGATGGGTACTGGACCCATATTCACCACACCGACCGAGCCAATTCACAGCAACACAACCCAACTCAACCAAACAAAAAAAAGATTCAAACAGCAAAGGTGTCCCTCCCTGAGCCAGGGGACCTCAGGGAGAGGCCATCGGACCACCTGACTGGCTAGCCTCGTCCCACCCCTCAACACGTCTGTGAACTTGGGTGTTTTCCACGCTCTGCATCTCCTCGTTTAAATACGTTAAATCAACAGTGATTTGACCGCAGAGGCTAACCTCAACGTGGCGTTGAAAGCAAAGCAGTCCCACCGACCAACCACAAACACTGTTTTATATTCACCCCCCCCCAAAAAAACACATGCCACAAACCTCCAGAAGGAAAAGGCCTTCGAATGCGGTTCAGTTCCCCCCCGGGCTAATTGTAGGGATGGTTTCTCCCATGTGAGGCCACACACAGTCACTGTGTTCTGCCTGAGTAAGCCAGTAAGTTAGAAGTCTGTGTGTTGACTGAATAATTATCAAGTAACTATCAATCTTAGAATACTCATGGATTTATAAATATATAGTATATTCCTATTATTGTCTTTTTCAACACAAATCATTTTTATTCCATTCACAATCTATCCAAATAAAATTATAGTTGCGAACATTTTTTTACATGTTTAGACTAAAATAGTTTTGTATGTGATTTGATTATATAGTTAGTTTTTACCGATAAATACATCATTTGTAGCTGTAAAGTGAAATGTCGCTTAGATCAGAACACGTCGCTCTGTGACTCAGAGAGGTCACTTCGGCCATGTATCCTCATGGGAAGGTATGACAGAAGGACGTGTGTGTGTGTGTTTGTGAGTGCATTAGTGTAAGGTTAGCTCTCAAAGCATGTGCAGCAAAGCCTGGCTGCTCAGAAAACACAGTAATGTGAGTAGATGAGCCTCCAACTCCATCACACAAGATAGGGATGAAGAAGGAGAGAGAGAGAGAGAGAGAGAGAGGGAGAGGGAGAGAGAGAGAGAGAGAGAGAGAGAGGGAGGGAGGGAGGGAGGGAGGGAGGGAGGGAGGGAGGGAGGGAGGGAGGGAGGGAGGGAGGGGGAGAGAGGGGGGAGAGAGAAAGGGTGGGGGAGAGAGCAGGGGGGGGGGTGCACTCCATTACCCTCCCAGCTGTCTCACGGTGCACTGGACCATGGAGAGGAAGAGGGGGAGGAAGAGGAGAGGCAGTTTAGGGGCACTTGTGTCAGTTCCAGAAACCGAGGATTTCAGAGTACACGTTTCGCTGTTCCGGTTTTTCCAATGCATGCTGTAATTAGTCTCTACCAGGAGAGACAGAGTGGGTGGCTCAGTTCCACTGTTATGACAAAGAAATGCTGGACATTAGCAAAGTGTGGGAGGACAGAGACATGAGCGGGCTAGCCAGAATAACAACTTAACTGCATCTCTGTCGACGTTCAGAATCCCACAAAATGTTTGATAACACAAGGACCCTTCACCTCTTCTGTCTAAGGACAGAGAGAACGGGAGATAGGAAGGAGAGAGAGAGAGAGAGAGAGAGAGAGAGAGAGAGAGACGGAGCCGGAGTGAAACAGGTCTGCTTAGTCATGTGTGGTGTGATACGAAGGGAGCTAAATGAGCTCGCTGAAGAAGTGTAGGATCAGCAGGTCTTTCTCCCTGGCAGGGAAGTCTGACTCCAGGCTGAACTGGAACACTGTCCTTGGTCTGAGAAGACGCACACAAGCTTGTCCAACAGACACTGAACCAGGCACACACACACACATTAGACACAGACACACACACACTAGACACAGACACACACTAGGCACACACACACATTAGACACAGACACACACTAGACACACACACACACACTAAACACACACATATACTGATGCACACCCCAACTTCCAACAGGAAGTAAATACCAGTATTGTATGATGCAGAGTACTGTATGTATGTGTTGTATGATACAAAGCAACATTAACATTACTGGGGCTGTGTAACTCACAGCCACTTCACAGTGTGTTAGACAAGCTTAAACATACAAGCTCTTAAGTATGACAACCTTTGCACTTACCTGTAGTCTACGATTAGTGTTTTTACAACCAATCTATTACACAAACCATAACAAGACTGTAATAAAAGGAAAGGTGGACACTGACCTATCACAGACAAGCAGAATTGTGATAGCCTATAGCAGAACAGGCACAGATAACCTATATTACAGTAATACCCAGGATGTTCATTCAGAGATGATTAAAGCTTGAAGTGTGTTTGGGGACCCGGTGAGGGGAATGAGGATATGGGGTGATTAAAAATAGAATGAGAGCATAAATACAGAGTGTAATGGAAATGGTCGGAAAGAGCTATCAAAGTCCACAGTGCCATTAGCTTTGGAAAATGGTTGGAGTTTTTATTGCAAAGTTATGGATATCCTGTCATTTTCAATCTACCTAAGGATACACAGAACAAGCTTTTGGCTGATTGAATCAGAAGGGCTACTCAGCGCACCTGTATTTTCGCAGAAAAATCTAGTTTCTTTCCTTCTTCCAGTTGGTCTACATTATCATGGAAATCTGATGGTATAGGTACTTAGGAATGGTTAATGGGAGTTAGACCAGTTGCATTCAAAAATATGATTTATTTGTTTACATTGTCATTTTGAATAATTTGCCACTGTTTAGTTTTATCTACAGAATGTGTTTGCAGATCCAGGTATATTTTTGTATGGCCTTGAAATCTTTATCCTTATCATGTGACAGAGATCATTTCCATTTTGACAGTCAGGGTTTACTTGATTGGGTGAAATAGATAAATGTTTCTTCTTCAAAGAGCTCTGAAGGAGAAGGTAGTCAGAGTGAGAAGGGTTTATGCTTGTGGAAACTTTAACCATTGAACCACGCTAGTGTCCCTGATGAAAGCAGGCGCATTAATGTGCCAAGCATGTCCTTGGTTGAGTGTTTTTAAAGGGTCACATTCAACATACCTATTCTATTCTGCTGCCAAGTCAGATAAATAAATCATTAAAGTGCAACTCCATTCCAGAGTCCCATGTCAACACTGTGTTGAAGGCAGTTCATGCATGTCCCTGGTCACACGTTAATAATGGCTCTCACATGTTTCAGAGTCTTACGTAAGAAATGTTACTCCACTGGGTTTGGAAAACTGGACGTCCATTTGTTACAATTTTATATTTATTCATAAAGTTTAGTCGTTTGCAGAAATGTTCCAAATGTGTCCGCCCTCAGAGGAAAGTGATTTCCCTGTTGTCGACTTTGCGGCGAAAATATGCAGAAAATATGCAAATGTGTGTGCTGCCAATCCAATGCTGTTGATTCCGGTTTGTCCCCCCCTGTGCCTGTCATAAACCACGGGGGGAATCAGTAGCGTTGATTATAATGTGTCAGATATCATCATCAGAATCAGACTGAAGGCTGTAGGGACGATATTAAGGGGGGGGGGGGGGGGGGGGGGTTAGGAACAGTCAAAAACAGAGGAAAAAAGGGTCAAACGGCAAAATAGACAGATTGAGAGATATAAGACAACAGAGAGATAAACAGGGAGAGCGAGAGAGACAGAGAGACAGAGCGGTGTGTTTTTGAGAAGTTCATCTGTTTGGCTGAAAGGGAGCCACGCGTCGCGGGGTCTCTCGATCTGGCAGACAGCAACTCGTCGAGGCCCGTCAGGCGGTTAGCGCTTTAAAGTCACAGCTCTTCATCTGTCTCACGACGGGGAGGGGGGGGGGGGAGCAAGCACGGAATATGCTTTCGGATTGAAGAGGGAGAACGACTCATTGTGAAGAGAGGCGGCCATTTTGTCCCTGGAAAACTAGAAAGTGCTTGATGTGCCGTCATCTAGAAGACCTCCATTTGAGGGTGGGCTGCCCGTCACGGGGTTGAAATAAACGTGAAACAGAAAACATTTTACTACCCGACTATTCTGTTCAAACACATTGAGTCAGGCCAAAGTATTACAGCCTCAATTTTGAAACAGTCAATGCATTATGCATGAAATACGTTTTTATATTGCTTTTAAAAGGTAATAACTGCCATGTAATGTCGGACTGCTGGTCGGTCTGAATAACTAAAAACACCCCCAGCCTAAATGAGAAGTGAGTTACATTTTAGTAATGTCTGGAAACTGTTCCCACGGAAACGACACTAAGCCACAGCAACAACGTTGAGAGGTACTTCCTGTTGGACTTGGCATGCCTTCTCTGACCCTTTCTTCATACCTGTGTGATGGGGTTTCTTCAGACCAATCCAGGGGAGTCGACACTGGAATGTAATGTGGCTTTCACTGATGGTACAGAGCCCAAAAGCTGCTGGCAGTTCTGGTGAATGACAAGAGATTAAAGCAAATTGGGAAGCAATTTTATGTAGGTACGTACCCGCCAAAACCTCGCCAACTCGCCCTTCACCGAAACTGATCTTTATTTCTTCCCCAATCCATACAGGAACGTATTCCTACCCAACCCCATGTAGCCCTGCAATTCATAAAGCAAGCCGTCCATTTAGTTCCCCCATGAATATGAATCCTGTCATTATTAAAAAGGCTGTATAGTCAGACTCTCCAGCTAATGAAGGTGTATTAGCGTTGGCTAGCTTAGTGAACATTGTGTAATACTCTCCAAAAAAAACACTTTCACTGAGCTGTAGTCTGGACTGTCTTCGTTGTGTGTATGTTTTAAGCGTTTCCAAGGTGAGAGATCATGGTTCATTAGATGGAGCCCTCTCACAGCGTGCCCGCTTGCATGTTTTCGACATTTTGCTGTGCGTCAGCATGTTTGACTTTGGTACGGTTCCTGATGAACTGAAGGGGTTTAGCAGTGGGTGACCACCACGTAGCTGTGTGCTGCTGAAAGCAACGATTCATAGTGTAAGTTCAGCACATCACCAGGAGGGAAAAACACAATGTGCTCTCACAGCCATCCATGTTAGCATGAAGGGACATGGTTTAACATAGGATTAGAACTGACTTTTACAGGCTTCGATTAACTATCGGTACAGATATTACATTTAGTCATTTAGCAGACGCTCTTATCCAGAGCGACTTACAGAAGTACAGGGACATTCCCCCCGAGGCAAGTAGGGTGAAGTGCCTTGCCCAAGGACACTATGTCATTTGGCATGGCCGTGAATCGAATTGGCAACCTTCAGGTTACTAACCCAATTCCCTAACCTCTCAGCCGCCTGACTCCAGATATGCCACTGAGAAACTATCAAGAGGAGCAGTACCAAATCATTTCAAATTACTTGAACTTGTACTTGTTACAAACGGCGATACACTTGAAACTTGAATAATGCTATATGGTACATTACTTTACTTTAGGTTCAATACAGAGGACATTAGTTACTGTATGTTGACCAGATATAATCAGGGTGAAGTGTGACAGATGGGGGCCGGGGGTATAATCACTTTCTCTGATCACTTTATTTGTACTATATAAGTTGTCTGTTTTTTGTTGTTACAAAAATACTCAATAACCTACGATTACACTGCAGAAGCTTAACCACGAGTCCAATCATGTCCCTACAAATTAAAAGTATGTGTCTCAAAATGAACAGTTGATTTGTTTACAGGACGTGCCTTGATTTAAACATCTTGTGATTCCATGTTTCAGCATCCTTGAGCTGTTGGCTACTGTAGCACGTTCCTCAATATTACAAACTGCCTCTCAGTCTGTTTCTTTCAAACTATCCATTCATCTTTCTGGCTCAAAATTTAGAATGCGAATGTGTCCGTTTCATCCTGTCTCTCTCTCTTCTTAAGCCCACAGTTTAAGTTGCCTAATATATGCACCTGCACAGAACAGGCCAGCTGGAGTTCAGCTGTCAGCAACCTTGTGCCGGCGGTACATTAACAAAGTCTTTCTTTCCTACTCGTGGCACCAGTTGACAAACTCAACGGAAAATGTTGTTTCATGGTGCTTGTCGGAGTTGTTTCCAGTTAGTCTACCTATGAGAAAGTCCAGTGGCTCGCAGCGGCACTGAGCCACGGCAGGGGGGATCAGTTAAAGAGGAGAACAGGTTGGCAGAGCTGGACGGAACACCGAGAGCTCTGAACCGTGTCTTTTACACACGGAGCGGACAGGGAACACAGTGTGTGGCGCTGGGCCTCCTTCCTGGCCCTTCTTCGCCCAGCGTTTTTTTAAGCGGCTTGAGCAGGGGTGACCTGCTGTGCCGTTGGAACATTGGGAACCTGTGTCCCTTCAGGGAAGTGTAGATGGTCAACATGGTGTGTGTGTGTGTGCTGATGGCTTCCCTTTTGGTTGCTAGCTTGGTCTTTGCTTCATTCTTTTAATTTTGGGGTGAGGGTAAATATTTTGTTTTGTATCTACTCGACGGTCAGGTCGTGGGTGTGTTGTGGATTTCACATTGATATGTTGTGCTCTTGCATTTCAGGACCGTACATTCAAACTGTCCATTTGTTCGTGCTTTCAGTCACAACAGTGTGGGAAGTGGGAGCCGGCCTCACAGCTATGCCACAACAGAGTAGGAGTGGAATAGAGAGACAGAGAGTCATCAGTGAACGTTATCATGCGATTAACATCAGCAGGGGCAGGAAGAAAATACTCAGGAGGCCGGGCCTGAACTAAAGAGAGGGGAAGCCAGATCGTTGGTGTGGTCACAGCCCTGAGGTAATGGACAATGAAACGATGTCTTGCCGGGGTCGTCCGAGATGAAATGAGAAGAGATAAAAGAACCGATTCAGAACGCAGCCATGTGAGAAGAGAGAAAATGATAGGCCACACACCACACATTTGTGCTTACTGGGTTCAGACTAGTTTAGGAGGGAAGCGGTGTGCCGGAATGTTGCGGGGTTGTGATGCAGGTGTGCTTCTGTTCTAATGCTTCGTTAAGTTCGTTGGTAGTGTCACGTTTTTCGATGCCGACTTAACTTCACTCAGCCATAAAAGCTCTTGTTGATATGGAAGAAGGATATGAATGCACACTGAATAACATGGACCAGAGGTTTACAGAACATGGCAGATGGGTGTCTATCTGGACAATAAAAGTTAAGATTAATAAGCGGGACCTTACAAATCTGTCATAAATGCACGGGACCTCATTCCCCTTTCTCTCTCCTACTCTTTTATGTCAGTAATGTAAGAGGGATACAAAAATCCATATCTTGCTATGTGTCTTATGTGGACAGAGAAGATAAGATAGACAGAAGCACCCATCTGCCAGTTAGCTGTTGTTGCGGGTACAGTCAACCATCTCACCATTCAATGAATGCTCAGCATTCTGTAACAGCTGAGACTCCATTGCTGAAAACAGTCGGTGCCTTGTAAATAAGCTTTTCTGCTTTTGAGAGACACAAAGAGGGACACCTAAAAAGAAGTAAAGAAGGAATGCATGAGCATCGATCGCCCCTTCCGGCCATGTCTTGTCTCCACAATAACACTCTATTGATGTCCTGGAATTGCTTTTGAAGACAGACAGATTGATATAATGCCTGAGAGTTGGCCCCTTAGGCAAAGCCTGTCAGTGCGGTTATCTGATTGGTCGACCTTGGATATCTCGACCAGTTGGATTGTGACGGCCTCTCTTCATTTGTGATTTGTCTGTTACAGTAATCTATTTTCAGGAAGCCTCAAGGGCTACTGGGGAAGAACATACAAAGTGGCCATTTTGGAGAAATCTGGGCCTGGTTTCACATAACCACACTCCCCGAGGAGGAAACTGTCTATTATTAGCCTTCCATTTTATTGTTAGTGCAAGCAGGTTATCGCTATTGATTAAGTGTCACAGGGGCAACCTCTAAAACCTGTGTGACGCTGCAGAAGGAGGAAAGAGAGAGGTCTCTCAGAGCTTGGGCTGATGAGACAGAGTGCTTACACTACACTTTGCCTTCCTGAACAAAATGACTTGTGTCTGAGTATTGACGTCTCCTGGTGAAAGTTCCTCTTCCTGTGAACTCCGGGTAAGTTTACATCCACGCTTGGTTTTACTGTGCCGTCAACATTTGATGGAGCTGAAAAGGTCTGGGTTACTGGCATTGTCTGACCTATAGGAAGAGAGAGGAAACGGCATCGTTTCAGATACAGAACAGCATCTCTGTGGTAAATGAAACCCTAAGCCGTCTCTCATGGCGGCAGGTTTGAACCAGGTTAGTTAGGGCGCAGGGCTGCAGATGATGTGTAACTGCGGCGTGTGTGAGAAGGACAGAGAGGAAAAGGGTTATTTCTGACTCTAGGAGACGAGGGAGAAAGTGTCTTCTGCAAACTCAGCCAAGGTTAGCAGGAAAACGAGCCGTCCTCTCTGGGAGCCATGACACCCTCTGGCAGGATGGACTGCTGCTAGGATGCTGTGTGTGTGTGTGTATGTGTGTGTGTGTGTGTGTGTGCGTGTGTCTGTGTGTGTGTGTGTGTGCAAAAGTAAGAGTGATAGACAGAGATTGTGTGTGCTTGTGTGTGTGCGTATGCTTGTGTATGAGCTTGTATGCGTGCAAAAGCAAGAGTGATAGAAAGAGACCGTGTGTGACTGTGTGTGTGTGTGTGTGTGTACTGTATGTGTGTGTGTGTGTGTGTGTGTACTGTATGTGTTTGAGTATCTCCTCAGCCAGTGTTCTCCTAGGCCTAAACCTCCCAGGGCGGCGGTAGAGGCAGCAGAGGCAGCAGAGGCAGAAGAGGCAGCAGAGGCAGCAGCAGCCGAGCCAGGTGGTCCAGTTCTCCTCCCCGAAATGAAAGGACAGCATGAAAGCACTGACCTTCCCTATCCTTCCGGATCCTTCCACAGAGCATCGCTGCTGAGATGCTTCGGGAACTGCACTTAATCCAGGTGTTTCTCTTTGGTTTTCTGTTATTTACTTCTTCTTCTTTGATCTCTTCCTGTCTGTGCTTCTGGGCCTGGGTCTCTTGGAGGGGGCGGTCTTTCCCTGGTCGGACCGTGGGTGAGTGGGGCGTCCTCGGGGGCAGATTCCTCTCCTGTGATTTACGTGTGGTTTCCTCCTAATCGCTCCTGTTTGACTTTGATGCAGCTCAAGGGACAGGCATCCTCATCGGCTTCTGAGGAGCTGTTACGGAAATAAGTGAGCAACGTTGCCTGTAATGGTCCTTGCTTGGTTGTCAAAATCGCTAAGGATACGTCTGAAAACGTCTTAACGCTTGCCGTCAATCCGCGTCCGGCCCGTCAGGTTTCCTGCTGTCTTGGATGATTTCTGAGGTGCAGTGATGATGGCTTGTTTTTCAGAGAATGCTATATTTTTACATTACCTGTCAACAAAGCGAGAATAAAAATGGTCAGTGAGTCACTCCCAGGCGGAAACAAGAATAGCATCTGTTCAAGCGCTGTTCTCTGTGAAATCCTGCCAAGACAAGCCTTCCTCCGGTTGCAAATGGAGTTTAGAATCACACCGGGTATTCTGAGGAAAAGTGATGCGTGCCACGAGTGTGTGTGTGAGATTTAGCTGTTCAAAGGGGTTACAAATAGTGTCGAGTGGTGTGTGGGGGGACAAGCTTGTCTCCGCGTGCTTCTTTAACAAACCTGGCTGGTCGTCCACACTGCTGCTGCAGTAGAGAGTAGGGCTACACTGTGTGTGCTTGCTACATAACTGGCACAGGCAGGGGGGAAAAGGCGACCTTCAGTTCACAGGGCTTAGTAACCGTACTGTGCATAGCAAGACAAACTTTGCTTTTGATCTATTGTTGTGTACTTACCATGCATGTTGTGCAGTTGTAGTACTGTGTGTGTGAGTGAGCATTCATGTGTGGTTGAATCTGTGTGTGTGTGTGTGTTTCTGTGTGTGTGAGCATGCATGTGTGATTGAAAGTGTGTGTGTCTATCCACGAGATGAACTGAGGCCAGGGTAATCAAGAGAAGGTATTTCTCTGTAATCAACCCATTGAGAATGCAAGTTCTGAGATTGTCATGTTCTCCGTATTTGTTGTTTTCCCGTACTGTGCGCCAAACTCATGGGTATTATGCAAGCATCCACTGTTAACCAAGACAGGGTCCCTCCACACATCTGTAGCCTAAAGCTCTATGTCAAACCTAATAAAAAATGTACGGAATATTCCTTTTCTCACAGTCCTGTGTGATAGAAGTCACAGTGGGATTCCCTGAGGTCTGAACAGATAGAGAAGCAGGAGGCTCGTATCGTGCGGATGCCATAGTAACACTGTGCTGCTGACCGTTCCAACTTCAGATGTCTTTGAAAAGGTGAGCGTTGCTTGTTTCAAACGGAGAAGCCCTGTGATGCACCCACAGTTTCCAATCCTCTTTTCATCTTCCACTCAAATCAGACTGTACACTTCGCCTGACCAAGAGGGTTCGGCCACAATCGTGCAGTGAGTCCGGATGGAGTGACGCAGAAAAAATAAAACTAGGCTACCTTTCTGTACTTCAGAAAATACATGGATTTTCCATATTATTACAAGAAATGGCAATTTCAAGAAATCTTTCTTCTTATGCAGAAGATGGGTAGGCCTATGAGCTAACTTTGAATGTTCTCATTGTTATTGGGGGCTGTTTAGGAAATAATTCAGACTGTCCTTGCACAAACGCATATGAAACACATTCACATATGAAACGTTAACACACATACTAATGTCAACTCACACCACCTATGTGAAATGCTCATATGCACGCAACAAATATGTTTTGGTCAAGAAGTAGGGTGACCAGAATCATGACCCTGAATAGGAGGACACTTGGGGGGGGGGGGGGGGGGGGGAGATCCTCAATCACATGATGATTCAGGATCAGGTTATTTCTTACCTACTTGTCATCCTTTCAGTAAGAAAAAGGGTAGCTGTCAAACTATTCTAATCGTGATGCAGAGTGTAAGAGGAGCCTGTGAAAACCATCATGTTCCACCAACTATTTTAAGAGTCGCTGCTGTGGCAAATACAGATTTTATGCTAACACCAGGGTTACATTAAGTCTGCTTGGCTCATTGAAGTTCAGTAATGTTACTGACCAACAGGCCACGGCGTAATTAACTCAGAAGTCTTTGTAGCTGTCATGCCAAAAACTGTCTGTAACAGAGCATTTCAACTGGTATGTGCGTGTGCTTTGCATATGTAATGTCCGCCAAATCCAGTAAGCGTTTGACCCGAAAAGCAGCTACCCAACCATCCCCCTTCCCTCGACCAATCAGTGTTAGTGTGCTTTGCCCCCCCCCACTGTGGCACAATGTCAATGTGGTTTTTGTAGCGCTAATGCTAACGCTATTTCGGGCACATTAGCAACCTCAGGCTACCTCCCCACCTGTGCCCCGTGTAAAGGCGATGCAGCGCGACCCCAGCGAAAACACAGTGAGAGCCAGTCAGGCCAGTGAGGCTGGCTTATTATCGAGAGCCAGCTGGTTCCGTCGAGTGCCCACTTCACCTCGTAAAGCGGCCTTCATTCAGGTACAAATGTCCTGTAATGTGTGCGCCCTCACTTTCAGACCATCTGCTCTCAATTACGCTGATTTGTATCTTTTTAATAAGGGGCTTAAACAGGAGTTTTGACTTGCATGCGTGTACGGATGAGGAAAGGAAAAAGTGGGGAATTTTGAACAGAGGAGGGCGGGAGAGCTGGAGTAGCATAGCCTGTGTGCATGTTTGTGTGCATAGCATTAGCTAGTGACAAGGTAGAATATTGACTGTCATATTCTGCATATTGTAGCGACCCAGCAGAACTATGGGGGGGATTGATGGGGAGTTATGGGGGGAAGGAGTTGCCCTAGTTCAGCCTGATAGGCCAGTTTGGGTTATGGGGCGGGGACAGCGGGAGAAGTGGGAAGTTGAGCCAAATAGGCGCCAGTTCGGGAAATAAGGCAGAGAAGAAGCCACGCTCCTACAACCCAGTTAGCTAATAAGCCACGCCGCTACCAGCCGCAGTTAGATAAACCCTTTTGTTGTTTTGGGCACTCCTCCAACCCCGGGGTTAGCCTGTACACTAGGCACAATAAAGCCCGGTTCTCCGGTTAACGTCAGTTGCTCTCGTCATTCCGCTAGCTAGCCCCCGCGGTGTCGGGCCGTAAATGCTACAATATAATATATAATAGGTCTAGCTACTTGAAACAGTTTCATCCTATCCTTAACTACACCTCATCACAAATTGCATCTCCATGGACGACACACTACCGCCAAAGACCGAGGAACGTAAGTTCGAAAATGTTGACAGTTGGCCGTAAATACCGTTGTTGAGCGTTGGTTGCGATGTAATACTAATTGAATTTGTGCTACTACAATGGGACCTGTAATATTCCAGATTCATGGGGGCAGTAAACGAGATGGTAAATCAGACAGAGAGAGAGACAGAGGCGGCTGCGCTGACTCGACAGCCTATGGTTGTATATCTGACACAATATTGATGATTCAGGCCTTTAGTATTTCATATGTGGGTGCACAGATGGCCTAATAACATGAAAGCCTTGCTGAAATGGAAACTGCAGTTAGGCTAAATGTGCAATCACACCGGAATCTAACGGAATGTACCCCCATCTCTGTGGAGGGCTGACAATATGTTTGGTCTTTGATCAAATACATGGTAATGTAGGCAAAGTGCACAGAAATGGCGCTAAACCTATGGCTAGCTTGTGCTAGTCACTGTTTGTTGTTGGCATTGTGTTGCCCGTGTACTGCGTTTTTCTACATTCAATGTTTTTCTTTGACTTGTCGTGCAACATCTGGATATGAATAAGGACCCATCATTGTAGGTTCAGTGTGATGAGTAGCCTAAACTGCTCAGATAGAATAGTGTGACAAGTACAGACTGTGAACGTGTGAAATGCATAAGAAAGATAATTGAATATTGTGTGTTCTGTACATTTTTGCACGATACAGTAGGTGTTCTTGTCTTGTTGCTCTCAGCAGAATGAATGGGCACATTATAATGATGTATTAGTTTTGTCATAGTTTTTTTTTTATGTGATTGGACGCCGGGTAGATTTGCACTCCTGAGCACCAATCAGAGGACTCGGCATAAAGGGTATTTTTTATTTAACCACAATATGGTTCCCGATCCCCTTTGTTTGTTAACAGAAAGCTTGTTTTTTTTTTTATGCATCTTTAAAAGCTGTAGCCCCATGAATTAGTACATAGTTTGACAAGGGTACATTATTATCAACTCTAAGTACAAGGAGAGGAAACACAGGGTGGAACCAGGAAGTGTTCTGAGTTCTCTGCTGTCGAAGTGGTTGAACCTTTTTGTGTGTTTTAGGGTGGAGAGAAAAGGTTGCAGTCATATCAAATGAGTTTTCAACACATCAACATCTACATTATACAAAGAGTAAACTATTTAAACAGGTAGACTAGTTCAGTGAATGCATGACTGACTGAATGAATTAGTAAAACCTTGCTTGGAGGATTTCCATGGTAATGTGACTGTTATATTCTACTTTAAAGGTAGACAACACACAAACACTGTATATTAACTATTGGTCGGCCTAGATATATTTTTTTAATCTAGATTAATCTCACTGTCATTTTGGCGTTAATCTAGATTAAAATGGCTCATTTGAATTCCGCCAAAGGCATTCAGAATATGTGTGCTACTCAAATAATGACTAAAAGTAAGTCTTTGAGAACGGCTTTCTCAAGCCAGGTGAGCGAGGAGATTAGTTAGCTTGGCTGATAGAGCTGTGCTGACGGGCTTGCCTTGGTTGCACTCAAACATCGTAGTTTGACTCTTCCCCTGCCCTACATCAGTGCTTGACCCAGCATCTTCCCCATTAGCTAAGGGATGCTTTGCATTTAGGTGGTTTTTGAGACTGGAAGAACTCCTACAGTAAACTAATTCCGCATTGCACAAGGTGCAAACAACCTTAGTCTTGTCGAGGTTTCCATTCGGAAGCTTCTTAATAATACATTTTCCCTGAAGCAAACCCGGCGGCTTTATAGCTACATCCATGTTAGCACGTCACGTTTGATCTGGTAATTTCATACACAAGGCATACACACAGGTTCGAAGACTCATTCTTGCCCCCTTCAGTGCAATTGGCTAGGTATACATCCGCGCTAAAATATCAAGCTGAAAGTCATCATAGCTTGTGTAGTATAGACCCAGCTCCCAACCCAACTTTGAGAATAGATTAACGGCAATATTTTTTTTTATCACCCGATAAGTCTGCGTTAACGCCTATAACGGCCCACCACTAATATTAACCCAAATCAACTTGCGTTACAAATATCTATAAGGATCTGTTTTTCACCTTCATCTTCAGTATGCAACCCCTCCAATAATTTTTACATTGTCTCAATGTTATTTTATATGTCCCTTGCCTGTGTTCCCCTATCATATAACCCATAGCTAATTTCTTTGTTTGCATCCCTCTGTACAAACATCCTGTGGTGTGAGAAAGATGCTAGTTAAATAAGAGTAATTGTTTTCATTATTATTTAATTCTTGGATCAGTAGGAGATAGGAACAGGCGCATCGTCACAACAGATAAGCATCTTTGACAAGCAGAATCCTCAAAGGCTCCGAGAAATTAATTATGATGCTTTATATTTGTTAGTTCCGACTGAGAGCTCCACTGTGTTTCAACGCTGACTGGCTTGGCAGGCACGGGGGTATTTCTTAGTGCCAGATATTTGTTCAACCTTTGTCTCGCAGGAGAGACAGTGTAACGTTGGCTTTCTCAGCTGGATGACTTTGAAATGACACAAAATGGGGCCAGAGAATTGATAACCACAGTGTTCTCAGACACAAGGACTTTCAACCACTTTTTGTGTGTGTGTGTGTGTGTGTGTGTGTTTGTGGGGGGGGGGGGGACAGGGGGACGAATTGTGGAGTCTTTGAGTTTTATCTGAGAATAACCCTTAATGTGACATTCCTACAGGAAGTAAAGGACAGTGTGACAAGAAGGGATCAAGCTGCATTTCTGATCAAACGACCTTTGACCCCAAACAATAGATTTTCCTGTTGAGTGAAGCTGAGGCGACTCGACAGAGCGTGACGGGAGAACATGCTCGGACAAAATGGCTGTCACTGCAGCGGCCACCGCAGAGAGACTTCACAATAACACACACTGCCTGCATCCACGGCATTCTGCCACAAACATCGAGACTTTACAAAATACAAGCTCAAAATGTCCGCAAAATACCACACACACACACACACACACAGTTTCTCACACATATCCAGCTAAATAACAAGACAGATGTGCTGCACATCGATCGATTGGGTGGATACTCTCCAGGGTGAATGTTTGGCTGTCAGCTTCCTCTCGTCTTACGGGTTATTCCTCGGACGACGGGTTATGGACGGGGCTAAAGATGTTGCAGAGACGAGTATTCCCAGACGAACCTCTTTGGGGATTTTTTTTAAATAGATTTATTGGAACCCTCCGTATATCTCAAACCTCAAGTTTGCAATCAGACTCCTGTAAGGAGATGAACATGTAATGGATGTTTCCGGTAGTGATGAAGGGTGTGTCAAGTTACGGTATATCAAGAGTGCCACTGACGTGTGTGTGTGTATGTTCTCAAAGTGTTAGGGAGTCAGGTGGCTGAGCGGTTAGGGAATTGGGCTAGTAATCTGAAGGTTGCCAGTTCGATTCCCGGCCATGCAAAATTACGGTGTGTGAAAGGAGAAAGAGGGAGGTGGTACAAAACAAACTAATTTTACATTTCTTCATCTCCGTAGAGGTTTGGCAGATGTTTGTGATTGATGTGACATGGTATGTGTGTGTGATGACAGAGAATCAGCAGTGTGTGAGACACCATGAACCCAGCAGGGTGTCAAATGAGAGAGAGATACATTTAAACACAAACATTTCCTTTAATCAATACATTCCTTGATGAGTTTGCTTTCATCTCATTGGCTGTTGTGAGAAGGAGGCTCAGGAGCAGGCCCTGGACAGAAACGTGCCAGTGTTGCTGTGCAGATACCAGCACATCCTCCTGAGTGTGCTAAAAATGACAAGCCTGCTAACGTTTGGACAGAGTGTGGGGGCAGTGCAATCAAAATTTTTTGTGATTTATTGAATCATGGTATCATTTGAGAGTAGAAACTTAAACAGTGAAAAGGAAGTAAATCTGCAGTTTGGATAAAGGATTGATACTCCATATGGGCTCACTTCGAAATACATAGGATACATGGATATCAAACACACACACGCACACAGAACCGCAAATAATAACAGAGGTAAATAGAAAAGCTTTTTTTTTTTTTTACATTGGAAAGGATCTTCCTCGAGTGATTGGCTGCTCTGTGAGCGCTGGAGTGATATTGTACCAACGCTCTGCAGAGAAGAGAGGAGAAGAAAGAAACCATCATTGCCATCTCTCTCACACACACACCTCATACTCTCACAAACACACACAATAACCCCCTGACACCTTCTCTCTTCCCGTACCAGGTAAAAAACATTAAAAAAAATAATAAAAAAAACACAACAGAAAAAGAAGCAATTTCAACTGTAATTCCACAACAACACCAATAATCCTCCTGTTGATTCTCCCAGGACCAGGTGTGGTAAGATGGATTCCTCAGGACAGTGAAGGATTGTGGGATTGAATTCCCCCAGAGTGTCGAGTGCCCTGTGTCACGCGTACAGGTAACATATCATGAACCCTGGGCCCTCCACCTTTCCAACAGCTCCAGATATCACTCACACCCTTGGCATTCCCAAATTACATTCATGCAAATCTAGACGGAAAAAAATCTATGTATCACTGCATTCAATATTAAAAAGTTCAAGCAGCTTTGATTTATTCCTTCACAACCCGAAATTAGCTTTCACTGCGGTAGAGTAATACATGAATCTTCACTAGCAGTCATTTTACCGGTGAGGTGTGTTGTCACCCAAGTTCTGTAAGACTGACCGTGACACGATCTCTATCAAGAACCATGTGACATCATAATGACACGCTAGGACAACAAGTATTGATGATCTCACTAACCTCTATCTGTCAGTGTGTCTGGCTCCCAAGTGGTCGTTAACTGATAGATAGTGACTGTTACGGTTAGGCTCATTACCATTCAGGGTTACAGGGAGAACCTCTTTGTCAATAAATAATAGTTTTCAGCGGTTTAGACCTAAATATAGAAATTCTGTACCCTTTCTTGGTTGTTGGTGTTCAAGTAGTCTGCTATTTGGAGGCAAATGGAAACAGAACACTCATGCCCTAAAACTTTACTCCAATTTTACTATATTTATGAAATAATCTGAATTTGATATGAGTTTGAACCAAGCATAAATGTTAAAGAAATCTATGCTTCTTGGCCCATTTCGATATTTTTCAGTTATTAGAACAGATATTTATTTGTTTTTCTGGGCCTGGAAATTAATATTTTGACAGTTTGTGTCTGGGCCTTATTTATAATTTAGAGGAGTTGGTTTATTAGTGTGGCTAAGGCACATTTTTTCAAATACCCTGGAAAATCTCAAGTTTCCAGTTTGATGAATTGCCTGAGATTCCTAAGATTGTCCTGTTTACCTGTCAGTTTACTTGGATCCTTGAGGTGTCCGGACAAAACAGGAATTCACTCCAGATAGCCGTTTTGATAAAGAGAGTTACCTCAAGTATCGCCATGTGTCAGAGAGAATGATGTCTCCACACTGACAAGCAAAATGAAATTATTGGTTGCAACCTGAGCGCCTGTGAGGGTCTTGGCTGAAACGGTGAGGCATTTATCATTTACAGTAATAGCAGGACACGTATCATTTACAATCAAATAAATGTCTGTGTGCTCAGCTCTCTGGCAACCCCTCACTTAGATTTGGTTTGGCGGTTATGGAATCTAAATCGCTTATGACAGCAGAAGTGCCACCGTCTACATTTCACTGCACCCCGAGAAGTAAGTGTGTGTGTGTGTGTGTGTGTGTGCGCGTGCGCGTGCGCGTGTGCGTCTCTCTCTCAATCTTCCCGGTGTTTTTATGGGAGTACGCCATGTCTGTTTTCAATGGAGGTGTATCTTGTGTAAAACTATTTCTTATGTACTTTGTGCTGTTTCTGCATGTGTGTGTGCGTGATGATATTCTCATATTCCTGTGGTCTGCCAGCCTCTCCAGGTTCTTGAGACGAGAACATTCCATGTCCTGCCTTCTCTCCCTGCCCAGTCACCCAGGAACACGGGTTGTCTGATTTGATAGGCTGTCTTGATTGAGGGACTCTTAAAGTGACTGGTACACATGCTTAAATCAGAGTTCAAGAGCAGTGTGTGTGAAGGAGCGATGTTCTCCGTCCTCAAGGTCGTAACTGACTCAATGACGACGTCAGGATCCCAGTGTCTGCCTGACAGATTCAGGCCTGAGGAGAGGCCCCGCCCAGCTGGAGTAGATTTGCCCCTCACGTCCTCACTCACTGTCCCACGCACTCGTACCCTCACACACACACATACTCACACACACACGCACAGGGTACGCTCATTCTGTCACACACTGCTACAAAATTGTTTTTGCACAGACATACTGCATACACACACACACACACACACACATGCATTGTATGTACATGTACACACAAACAAATAATCAGACAGTGTAAAGGTGCTAAGATGCATGTAAGTATAACTCCATTGCCAAAAGTTTACTTTATGTGAGAAGTATGTGTTCCTTGTCAATTCATGTCGAATATTCCTCAGTGTGCAAACTTGACTTGAACATTATGTCTGACAAACGATGTCAGATCCCAGGAGATCCACATGACTGAGAAGAACAGAACATATGCATATGGTATACACACACACACACACGTACACAACCCCCACACACACACACAGCACGCTGTTGAACACACACATACATGCTCACAGTCACGTACATACACACATCGATACATGCAAATGCATGCTGTAAAGATAGAGAATGAGTTATTCTACGTGTCAAGACTTCATCTCAGTGTGTCTGAAGACTGATTCATGCCTCTGGGTTCCCAGTGGCACTGTCACAGGGAAATCTCCCTCTTCCCCCTTCCACTCATCCCCGATGTCACTCGCCCCTCTCTTATCCCCCTCTCGTCGCCCTCTATCTCTCCCGGTTGTGTTTCCCTTATCTATGTCAGTTCCTGCACTAGCTCCCCCTGGAGGCGTGGAGCCGCTGCTAAACAAAGAACCCTGGACTCAACAGGAAGTCTAAACCAGACTAAGAGATGTAAACCCTGTTTGTTTGAATATGGCTTACTCTCTCAAGGCCTCCCACCCACCTGACTGACTGTTGAAGCAGGGGGCTTGCATGTGTTCAGAAGAGAGGCTTATCTCCTCACACCCAGAGTAGATACTCCTGGCTGCAGATCAGGCTGCTGGGAATGCAACACAGGGAACCAAGAATTTCAAGGAAAACAAATACGAAATGTGTTGTTTTGGTGGCGGGATAGTTTTACCTGTGTCGAGGGTTCATGGGGCCCTACAATATTCTTGTTTTGTAAATCGTACGATTCGATTCATTTGGCACATTAAAGCCCAGTGCTCAGGGTCTGTGGGTATGTTGTGTGGACATTGTCAGGAGTTGACTTATTTGTTAGTAGTTATTTATTTATTTGGGCCCAGTGAGCAGCCTAAATGCATGTCCCTTTCCCGGAATGCTGTCATCCATCATTCCCCAATGTTATTCTGTGCTTCACTGACACCCATCTCTCCTCCTCCTGTCTGTTTGCCCTCCATTCGCCTCGTTTATCTGCCTCCCACCTAACGAGGGAGCATACTTCACTTTACGCCATTTTTTGGGAGGGTTCTGAATAGTTTGTTTTTACCCAGAGGACGTTGAGAAACGACCTGGTGAACACATGACATCTTTCCTCACCTCAACCCAACTCATCTGGAACCTCATTCAAACTGGAACGGCGTAAAAGAGTGCAACTTTGTCATCCGCTGTCTGCGGCCTCCAAAGCTCTTTTGGTTGTCGTCTGCAAGGTCAGACTGTCCATTAAAGGTGATTAAAGAATAACGAAACCAAAATAAAGAAAAACAGAGAACTTTGGTTCAACTCTCCCGTCCCATATGTTCTCAATCACGGCCAACATTTCAGACAAGAGCTCCCTCTTTGCTCACTCGCATTTCCCAAGATGCTTTGCTGCAGCTTCCGAAGTCGCCAGGTATTGCCGATGGTGCAACCTCCATAAAAGGTCCAAATGAAATTCTCATTTTCAACGAGTTATTTGCGCTGACCCCAAGGTCTTTCGATTAGTGTGTGTGTTTTTCCTAGTCCTCTCTCAAGCACATATGCCCAATACTCCTTGCCCTTTTCTTTTTATACTCCAGATTTACTCTGCACTCAGAGAAATATTAATATTTGATGGAGAGCATTTGGAGAAATGCATTTGGAGAAATGCTCTCTGCCTCTGTGTGTGTGATGATGTCCTCCTCTGATCATGCAGAAGCATAAATTGCACTCTGGTTGGAACACACTTTGAGAGCAAAGCTTCAAGCCAAATGCCTTTCGAAGCTGTGGCTTTGCAAAAGGACCTGAAAGACCTGCCCCTTCAGTGTGGTGTTAAAGTCTACCAGCCAGCTGGCTTTTTAAGTGAAAACACAGAAAGGGAAGGTTGGCTCTCGTTATTATTATTTTTATCTACCACTACTTTTCATGCAGCAGATGCGGCCAGCAGTCCTTCCCTGTTCGTCGTCCTGGAGGACAAATGTGAAGGAGAACGACTCCTGCCCACTGGAAATGCGCAAATGTCATCGGAAAATTGGTGACGCGTTCCTTGACTTCGACTCGTCCAGATTCTTTAGGAGTCAGATGTGATTAAATGGAGCAATTAATCGGAATTAAATATGGCAGATGTGACATTTCCCTGGCCGATAGTAATGTTGTGTAATACAGCGAGCAGTCTTCTCCTGGGGCCTGCATTCTCCTGTCCAGACATTCCTTTACTATTAACACTGGACCTCAATTAGCTAGAAGACAGCTCCAAGCATGAACACAGCGGTGCTGGTCACATCAAAAATAAAGCTTAACATACCCAGAAGGTCGCAAAGAGAAGTGATAATTTTGTTGTGTGTCCTTGTTTAACCTGGTGAACTAGTCATTTAATGGATGTGCAGTACATTAAAGAGATCAGACGTTTTCTAGCACAGAGCTGGGCAGTAAGACAGACGTAAATATCCACTTATTTACAGAGGCTCAAAACAGATCAAAACAAAACCGAAAAAAGGGAAACGCAGCACACAAACTTTTAATCAACATCTAGCGCTAGCATGGAAGCAGTGCAGTGAATGAATGTTTTCTCTCCCTGCCAGCACTCCTGGATGACAACCTAACTCCCATCCAGAGACACAACAACCCCGAATGTAATCTAACACCTCTCTCTGATCCCACACTCATTATCCACAGCAGGGTGTAAGCTGGAAGGTAACACCATACTTTTCCCCCTCAACTAACGTGCGTTGCCGTAGGGCTTCCTTAATGATACGCGTCTGATTCATTTATTTGGTTTTATAGGTAGTGGGGCGAACAACAGTGGATGATTATTGCATTGGATTGTCAAGTTGTCCCTGCTTGAGGCAGCTGTGACTCCAGGCAGGTCTCGCTTGATAGGACCAGGACAGGCGTCTGTCCAGTGGGTGTGAGGAGTAATCAGAGGCCGACACCACAACGTCGTCTCTGCCCCCCCAGCAAGCATTCGTAATATTGATGCGATCATTCATAATCCGCCCGCAAGTTCTAAGAATGAAATGAGAAATTCATGTATTTTCAGAGAGATCGGCCTCTCGTCCCCCTCGGACCAGGTGAAAAATCGTTGTTTGGACCGAACCCACGCTCTGGAAAAAAAATGCCTTGAGATATCCTGGGGTGAAAAAAGTGAGATTTATTCAAAGAAGGGTGCGTTGTAGTCGTTAGCTAGCTCTGTTTGTCTGTCTTTTGTGGATTCAAAAGTATCAACGTCCAAACAGGGGTTCTAGTGCGTGCAACCCATCGCCATGGTGACCCGGCAACAGGGTTGTCACGGCAACGCGTCTTGTCACAGCGCGTCCCATGCAAGAGGCACCTGTGTCCATGACTGGTGGCCGATGCAAGCCCTAAGAGCCATCGCGAAACGTGTTCGACCCAACCCGCCAGTAAACACCCGCCCTGACGGTGTCCGTAAAGAAGCACTCCGCATTCATTAGGATTATTGTCTTCCCTTCTCTCTCCACCTCTCTCCCAGCACACCGGGGCCCATCTCCTGTGTTCACACCAGCTAATTGAAGCTTATGCTTAGCAGACCTGCGGAAGGTTCAGAGAGGGGGGGGCTCTTTAATGAAGTCTGATCTCATTAAAAGATACAGCTCCAGTGACAGCAGAGAGGAAAAACAAGCAGATACAAAAGAACGGTGGAGAGAGACCGCAGAGGAGAGAGACAACTGAGAGTATTACCTGCTGCTTCCACAGAGACTGCGTTGCGTACACATGCGTCACATGGCTTTCATATTGTGTAGCTGGGAAATGGACGTCTCATCATGTAGCTACTGTATAGGGTCCTCAGGAGAACACTTATCACATATTTGTTTTTTGTGTGTGTGTGTGTTTGCGTGTTGGTAACGATGTATTCATTTAGCAGACGCTTTTATCCTAATGTGATGTAGAGCACTCTAAATGCTCTAACCACTAAGCCATACCCTCCCCCTGTGTGTGTATGTGGGGGAGGGGGGTGTTGACAGACATCTAGAAAGGAATGAAAGTGATGGGGTAGCTCTATCTTGTTCTTTGTCTCTCTATCTCTGACTCTCTCCATTTCTTTGTCTCGCTCGGTCTCTCTCTCTCTCTCTCTCTCTCTCTCTCTCTCTCTCTCTCTCCACCTCTCTGACTTGGCTCTCCCTCTGCAGGTGTTCTCTGTAATCAACCAAAGCAAAATCAAATTGTTGTGATATTTCTTTCTCCTTCTCCCTGTAGTTCAAACGGAGCTTCTGAAGACTGACCTTCATCTTCTTTTTTTTTCTAAAGCGCAGAGAGTGAAATCAGTCAAAGAGGATTCTGGCTTTTCCATTTCAAACCAGGTTTTAGAAGTTAGCATTCGGTGTGTCTGGAATACAGAGTGTGGCCTGGGGTTGCCCTGCCAAGCGTAGATCAGCCTGGTGCTAGCGAGCTGATACCAGCACAGACGTGAGCTTGGGGCCAAAGCCATCAGGAATTGAAAAGTGTATTTACATGGCATTTTACATATTCATTTAGGGATGCTTATACCCAAAGCGACATATAAATAGTGAATGTAGAAAATACAGCAGAAAATCAAGGATCAGAAGTGCATATTGTTATTGTAAAGTATTTTGGTGGTTAGAGTCAAGGTACATACAGGCACAGGGCATCTATAACATTTGATCTACAGCACGACAATGACATCTCAACTACGTTACGTAGTTCAGTGCATCAAAAACGGCAGCGTATTTCAAGTGCAAGATCATGATCAGTTTTATGGGTTCAGTCTGTTAGGAGACAGTTCCACAGCAGGATCTCAAAGACAACACGCAAAAAAAAGAACAATTCCGCAGGAACTCCACACAGAGGACTGCTGAGCGAAGCTTTCAGTGCTCTTAGACCAAGAAAAGGGTCATTAGTCTATCTGATTCTTGAAGAGGTGTGTCATCTAACCTCGGTGGACGGACGGTAGTGACCAAAAGGTGCTGAGATTGTGAAGAACGTTCCACCACAGTGAAGAATGTAAGTGGTACAATTAACTGGAGGAAAAGCCCGTGGGGATTGCACTTTTTTCCCAAGCCTCAGACAATCGTCTTGCCTCTCCCACACAGCCTAACTGTGCCCATCTCCATGACTGTCATTTCTGAGGGGGGGAGGGGGGGGTGTACAGCTGTGAGGAAGCTCAAATCCCAGAGAGCTAAGCGTCCTGCCGGCTGAAGTGAAGGTGTCCGTCTGGTGGCATTGGGCCATGTGTTCTAGGTCCGTCCACTCAGAGGGTGACACCGCCTGTCACCACCCACACCAGCTCCCTCCTTCAGTCGGCCACTCGCACATTCCGTCCTTCACTTGTCAACGAGACGACACTTGATCCTAATTGGGCTTTGCAGCCGGGGTGTCCGCTCATTCTGGCAGCGGTGTCTTAACAGCCACCCTGTGAAACCTGAGGAAAGACATTGCTGCCTGGGCGGGAAACAAGCAGAAAGAGCTCCTTTTGGCCTATCAGGACGACCAGGTCCTCCTTTTGGTCGAGACATCAAACGGGAGTCCTGTTCCGCCCGGTCAAACCAGACCTCATTCCTGACAGGTCAGAGAAGTGCACTCCACTTCATCAAACGTGGCCCCCATTCCAGCCTGTCAACAGATCTGCTGAACCAGTCACAGTTTGTGTCATGACATGAATACTCTGGCACACAAGACACGACTGCGCAGCATACTGTGTGTGTCACCCCCTACTTCATGATAATCCCTTGATATTGGATAGTTCCCTGCAGGAGCAATAGTCAAGTCTGAATCTATGTTTGGAATAGCCTCTAGAATGTACCGCGTGCAACCGTGAGCACGTGTAGATCCGAGAGATTTTCAAACCCTTCGTTTCGATGACCTAACCAATTTGTAACACATTCTGCCAGTAAGAAAAAAATAAACATGCTTATTATCCACATAGATGCATTCATTTGACGTTCCCCCACAGGCCTTACGAGTCCATTCCGCACCTACTGTCAGACGTTATAACTCAAAGCATGTACTTGTTGGACCAGCCATTGTTCACAGTGTGAGATAAGACCTTCTGGAAAAGACCAGAAGCGAATAAAGTGAATGCATAGCCACAGGAAGTGGAGCTGACCTTGTAACGGCCTGAGATGGTGTGGGAGCAAATTGCCATAAATTACAGGTGGCAGCCAGTAATTTACACCTCCCAGAAAAACATGCTGTATCTGGACGGAAACACAGAGGTTATGTGGAGCGTCTAAACATTCAAAAGCCACTTTGTCTCTGTGCCTCCGTCCTACGGGCACGTTGACACATCACTATTATCAGTCCGAGTGTTACGTGTTTGTCTGGTAGATGCTTCAGTTAATTACACCGCACTCATGCCATGAATTGTCGGTGTCCGTTGAATATTGGTTAAGTTGCAGCTGGTAAAAATAACAAACAATAACAATCATTGTGTTATTGCGTCAGTATTGTGGTGTACCTGTCAACCTTTTGCTTTCTGGTTCTTCCTCTCTGTCTCTCCCTCTCTCTCCCTCTCTCTGTCCTTGAGTGACAGTGCCATACCTACTTCCAGTGTCACTTTTCATCACATGACCTATTTTCTGCTGACTACTTTTGCTCAGTCTATCACTCAGTCCGATTTGCAGTGACAAGAACAGATTAAGCATTCAGTCTAATGGAGAAGAGAGGAAATGGCTTTGCTAGGTCTGTGCATCATATCAGCAGTGCATTAGATAACCCACAGTATCTGCATCTTCAAATAACAGTCACAGGCTTGGTAAGGTTCTCAAACTGTTACTGGAATGGAGTCCATACTGAGACATACAGCACAAACAGTATGTGTGATACTGCAGCGCGTGTTGTACCTAGAAAAATGATGTGGGTCCCATTTGAGATCCTTAGGATCACTTCCCAAAAGCCTTGTGTGATGCAAGAACACAGGAGGGAACATTACAAGACAACAGGAGCTACCTATTCACAAAATCTTTCCCCAATTAATAATGCAGCTGCTCAGCTGATTCATTATTAAATAATGTGTCCTGGTTTTTAGGGCTTTGAAAGTCTGGTTTTACTCTGTGAAAAGGTTCCATAGCGGGAGTGACTTGCGGTACATCTGGGATGTTGAAACTTATGCCGAACACATACCGGACATGTGTCATATGATTGACCACTCATCTATATTTTATCCTGTGTGACATTCAAAAAGAATTTCCCTGGTGCTTTCTGCTGGCTCTGGCAAATTATTCTGAAATAGAAAGGACAACTCTTTGAGCTATGTTGAGACTTCTGTTCTCCAGCTCTCCTCTCTGGATCGCTCTCCTTTCTTGCTCTCCTTCTCTCTGCTTCAGTTTCCAGTGGCAACCTCATCTCTCTCTCTCTGTCCCCTCTCCCTTGTTTGGAAAGACAGCAGTGTCTCTCATCATCAGAGGGGATTGAGGCCTCTGAAATGGGACTGTGAAATGGGTCACATTCTCCTCTTTAGTCCTCCTCATGAGTTATTCAGAGGAGCTCCACAGACTGCCTCGCTCGGAGACGACAGGCTTGTCAGGTCACAAACTGTGCCTCCCACACCGGCTAACTAGTAACTCCCACTGCTGTCGTCAAGCGTATTATAGGGTGTCGGAGACACCTTGTGTTTTGACGTAGCTGTCCACTTTGTTGTGAGGTGGACATCAAAGTCTGGCCAGCCACATGATCAACTGTCAACAGGCCATTAAAGTACCTTGTTTATTTTGGAGGACGGAGCCCATGTGCGCTAACCGATCAACTGAAAGCTGATTAGCAGCAACAAAAACATTCAGGTAACAGTTTTATAACGCTTCGCGAGCAGGGGTGGGCTGTTTTCGGTCATGCAGTCTGCTTCATGTCTCTAGGAGAGCCAAAGCAAACTGTCTGGCGCCACGCTCAGCTCCTGACATCTTTCAACTTCTTATTTAGCCGTTAGCAGCTGCAGAATGACATCAGCATATGCATTCCAGCAAGACCTTTCTATTAAGGCGCCAATGCAGGTGCTATCTGCATATACAGTAGGCTACAATATGTCAACATGCAATATATGTATACATATATAATTACATTTCCATTGACATTTTTCTCTAACATGTTAAGAGAACAAATTCATAGATTCACTGTAGGGCAGTCGAAGTATGTGCTGGCTTCATCAATACAGACCGAGGTTGAGCAGTAGTCTTGTCAATCAGCTATGATTTAAAGCAGAAAGTTCATTGTAGTGTTCAAAAGGTTTTCTAGCACTAAATAAGACAGCCTTCCTCTGCCGTTCTTTGCACCTTAGTAATGTTCCAGTTCTGCCACTATCTTTGTCTCAAACCAGTGAGACGGGAGCTTTAGACATGATGAAAGGCAGGGAGGATCTGTGAGGCGGTGAGGTAGAACCTGCTAGAGGAGAGCAGATGGTCTCAGCAGAAAAGCGATGGAGTCTTTAGTGACAGTCTGGAGAGAGTCTTGTGCACGGACATTCACATGAGCACTAAGACATGCCACACACACACACACACAAATGTCTCACGTACACAATGTGGCAGGTGTCTTGTCTGTGCGTCATTGCTCAGACAGTATATTGTGATTCACATTGGAGTCAGTAGACCAACTATCTATGCCTGGCACTTCCTGGCTTGTAAAGTTCATATTAGTTCATTTAGCTAGCTTGTTATATGTTCCTGTCGGGTCAAATTTAAAAAGTCTGACAATCAACAAAAGACCGGTCATCTAAGGAACTCCTGTTTTCATCGCTTGCTTCTTCCTTGGCCGTGTGAAACTGTTTTCTGTTTTAGAATAAGCTTCACGGTCATAGTGCAGGAATAATAATGGCCATGCATATTTGTATATGACCCATTTGTACAGTCTGTGTGAAAATAGGTCATGTTCTGCACCATTAGAAAGTCAGTGGTGTTATCAAATACCTTGATGATTACATGATGTGCTATACTCTGATAGAAGGGGATCATGTAAATTATACAGTATATTCCAGTTAAACTGAAATTGAAATCAGTTTGGTTACCCTAGCCAGTGTCTGCTTCACATCAATTGTTAGCCTAGTGGAGCACCCATCACAGTTAGGAAACAGCTGTTGAAGATGCTGTTTTAGGGAAGGATCACTCTTTAGATTGAAGGCTGTGTGGAGTAACTACAGAGCAATACCCAGAGTCAACATAGCTCCACCGCTAACTTTTAACACCACACTTAGTATAGTTATGACAGGTATTTGTGTTTAGTGACATGAGTTCAATTCAATTTATTTGATCAAGAGGGACAGTGTACATTTATGAACATTAAAATGTAAATTCACCCAATTAGAGCCAAAGGTTTCCGTTGGCAGTCCCCTGCCAGAGTAAAAAAAAGCCATTAAGTTAAAATATATCAAACAGTTAATGTACTCTTAATGAGAAGTGTTACCGACTTGTTGGCTCCGGTGAATGAGTGAATGAGTGAATGTGAATTGGATGGCGTTGTGCGGAGAATACAGACTAGGACTGAGCCTCCTAACGTCAGAGAGCGTATATTGTGTCAGCTTCAATTCTCTGTGGCGTGGGAGAGAGGGAAACAGACAGCATCTAATGCACCTTTCAATGCCTCCGATGGAGAGAAAAAATGAGTGGAGAGAAAAAGAGAGACAGATAAATGGGATCTCTCCAGAAGCGCGAGGGAAGGAGAAGAAATAAAATCGTGTTGTACATCAATTGCAAACCAATTGTCTGGAAAGTCAAGAGTGATACATCGGGCCTCAAAAGATGACTAACCAGATAGATGAATTCTCTTTGGGAGACGTGAATGATGAACTTCACAACAGCTGCCGACGTAAAGCGCCAAAAATATCAGCTGAGTTCGTAATTGGACTTGTACTTAATTGTGTTGCCGTCACGCCAAATATGAACGCAAACATCTTGCCAGGCACTTCATTGAAAAATGAGACACATTTGCCAAATCTTCTGCTCCCGAGTCAAGCTTTTGCTTCTGTGAAGGTGAAGTGTTTTCGCGTGATTATTACTCTTTTCTTCTTCCGGCGGGTAATGTTCTGTGAGAGGGGCCAGTCTCAAGTGGCCATTCAGAGAGCTGGGGACCTATTGTGCGCCTCACAATGGAGGTCTTTGTGTGGCGGGTGCCACTGCCACATCTGAGGAACAGAGCAGACACGGAGAGCCCAGCCAGATGAGGGAGGATGACACCTGGGGCTTCCTAGTCCCTGTGAGGGACAGAGAAAGGGAGGAGAGGAGGTAGGGGGAAGGTATAGGGGGTCATATAGGAGAATATAGAGGATAGATGGACAGGGGGATGGAGGGGGGGGATGGGGGGGTGTGGACAGGTGAAGGTGGTGAGGAGGGATGGAGGGAACATTGCGGGTAAAGGTGGAGAGATAGAGGGGCTTGGGGGAGGACAATAAATCTATATTGTGTGTGGGTGATTAGGGTGGCTGGGAGAAGAGGTGCTTGTGTGTGAGCAAGAAAGGGAGAGAGGGAGAGACCCAGAGGGAGAGAGAGAGGCCCAGAGAGAGAGAGAGAGGCCCAGAGAGAGAGGGGGAAAGTGAGGGATAGCAAGAGAGAAAGTCAGAGACGGACAAGACACACGTGCCATGAAACTAAAGTAAGACTGCTTCACTTTTTTTTCCTGCAGTGTGGGTGCAGCTCCCAGTCAGCGTTGGACAGCCATACAGGTGGAACCGTTGGACAGCCATACAGGTGGAACCGTTCTCCTGATAAGAATCCCTCCTCTGTTTCGCAGGCTGGTGTTTTGTTTGCTCCAAGCGAGAGGGAGCAGGCTTGGAGAACGTGCCAGCGGGAGGTTTTCCTTCCTCCTCTCCTCTGGGCTCTGCTCGCTCTCTGGCCGTGTGCTGGCAGAGAGCGAGGCAGAGAGCGAGGCAGAGAGCGAGGCAGAGAGCGAGGCAGTGGCAGGAACCATTACGATGAGAAATGACAACAAGGGCTTGGCCAACCTTCAGGCCTCTTACAGAGGAGAGACCGAAAAATCTCACACACACACACCCATATATCACACACGAGTACAGCACACACACACACACACACACACACACACACGTACACTTAAAGAGCATAACAACACACTTACCACAAACACAAACCCACACTACCTGTGGGGCTTGTCAAAATCACTGGGAGGGCATGGCAGGTGACTGCAAGCATCTTACAGGAAAGGGAAAACTTGACCTTTCAGCTTCTCTTCAGACACTTCAGCTCTCTGTGAGATCGAATGAGGGAGGAGAGGTTTGCAGACAAAAGGCAAAAGCACTTAGTATAACTACCATGGCAGACTTCAACCATCTCAGTGTTATGATAAATTATTTCCAGCTTGGAGTATTTCAGTCTAAAAGCAAGATCTGAATCGTCTCTGACAACCTTTCTCTGTGTGCAACTGAGTGGAGAAACGAATAATTATTGAATTAAAAGCCCCAAAAGCTAGTAGATGCTTTTAGGCGAAACATGCATAAATTCAGAATGGAAAATATTCCCCCAAATATATTCATGTTTTTAAAAGATGAGGTGTGCTGGCAGTCCTTCTGCACTGCAACGCCTACGGCTTTGTTCCTGGATGATGTGAGTAGAATGTTCTAGATGAGTTAAATTAATGTCTGTCGTTCCCCAGAAAAACCCTGTCCTACACACAATTGTTACAGATGAGTTAGGTTGATGTTGCGACCTCAGAGTTCAGCCGGCCCAGTACTGTACACACAGAGTGTGACTGAGCTGAACCTAGCCACAGGCAAGCTGATGCTGAGGCCATCGCATCATTTGTTTCTCTTTCTGCGGTTGGTTGGCTTGCTGAGCACATGCAGCTCTTCTGGCAGCCCATTGGACAAGGGCAGTTCCCTGGACGCCATTGGCTGCTGTTTCCAGGAGGGGATTCTCCCTGAAGTCATGTTATAAATGGGACGTGGAGCAGGGAGGTGTGCGTCAGGGCTGACACGGCTGTGGGGAGGTGGAGGGGGGTTGGATGAGAGAGTGAGAGGTGGAGGGGATGGGGGAGGGAGGGGGTGCTGTCAGCTGTGGTCATGGGGCCCAGGGGGACCCTGTGGGGGCCACAGGTGGAAGGAGAGGCAGAGGTCTCTGGTAGTTCACCCCCACAGATGGTGCCGGCCTGGAGGGGGGGGGGGGGGGGGATGCAGAAGGACACAGTTCCCCATCCATCTTCCTCCCTTCCCACTCTCCCTCAGTTCATCTTCCTCCCTTCCCACTCTCCCTCCCTCCCTCTACCCCTCATCTTGACTCTTTCACCAGCGGCTGACGTATTATCTACCACGTCTTAGTGGTTTTCCAGGAGTTGAGGGTGCGTTTGTGGGTCATTTGTGGGTGTGCATTCGTGTGCAGGCTTGACAGAAAGAGAGATGGTGGGTGGGATACAAAAGGAGAAGTATCGTTTGATAGTAAAATGTTCCTGCTTCTTTGTGGTGAGCATCCACAACAGACTTTGGGTGTGGTTTGAACGAAACCGACACACAATTCAAACAATAGCTTAGAGTACATGCAAATTATTTACATAGCAGACATAAACTTTATTGTGAGGTTTATTTTACTTGATTTCCAGTGTTCTGTGCTTCAGCAGATATTGGAGACATCATGTCCTGTAATAACCTTTCCGGTAAGCTAAGATAGACAAAAAGAGATGGGTGGTGGAAGTTAATTAAATCAGGAACATTTCAGATGTTTTAATCATTTACTTGAGAGGGAACAGGAGGGTGAACATTTTTTGAAACAGTGATTTTCTGCCTAAATAGAATAAGAGAAAAGCATTTAATTTCCTGGAAAGGTCTTCACGTGTGGGTTCAAAGGAAAAGATGAGGCATTTTAAATTAAACCCAGACTCTCTACTTCTTGACAAATTGTATAATTAATTATATTACTCATCTGCAAATCACACCCCCATCAGGCTTAATCAAGCAAAATTGGTCACATAGGGGAAAATAATGACTTTGACTTTTTCATCAAATATATTCACTTACAAACACAGGGGAAAATGTTTTCCAAATCCCACTCAAATGAGCACTGAAGAACCAATTTTTCACCATTTTAAAGTTTTTTCTTTCTTTCTTCTTTTCATTAAAACCATTTCATATCCAGTTGGAGTCGTTCAAAAACCCCATCACCTGTCCTCCACCCTGGACGTCCCTGACGGAATCAGGACTAACAGGTGTCCCGCGGAGCCCGGGTTAGAATCCCCCCTCGCTCGCCTGGCATCGGGTGCTTTCAAATCTCAGAGACAGGACCATATCGCTGTTTCCATGGCGACGGGCTCCCAAACAGTCGTCGGGCCGACAGTTGGAGGCCCACTTCCTGGGCAGAGTGACGATTATAGGAGCTCTTTGAGCATCAAAGCCCATTCATTCACTCCTCCAGCTCTCCACACAGAAAGAGGAAAAAAGCTACTCTCACTGTTATTATTTTCCCCCAAATTCAATACTAGAGAACGGAGGGAAGATGAAGAAAAAGGGAACCGTGTTTCAATGCAGCCACCTATCCTTTAATACCCCTATCCTTTTTAAACCGCATTAGTGCCTTTCATCTCGTCGACACAGCTCCGTTTGAAAAAGCTCGATCGTCTTTGCTCTGTTTGGCAATTAATTAGCGAGAGGAGAATGAGGTCTGTCCTCAGACACTTCAGGGTTGGTCGGATGAGTCGTAGTTCATTGGTTCTGAGCTGACTGGGAACTGTCTGGTCCCCTTCTTCCCTCTGGTCCCTTCCTGCAGTCATCATGATGCCTGGGAGAGAAGGTCGTCTCTCAGGGCACAGCCAAGACCGTCTATATCTGTGCTTCGCATGGAACAGAGAACCAACTGATGGCGACTTAGAAACCCGAGGTTGCCAAAATGGTGCCCGTCGCTCCTGACCTCCCGGAAAGCGTAACAAGCTCACTTTGTGTGACTCGCTCCCTGATGACTGCTCCCCTCTTCCACACAGGGCTTCTTTTCCTTTCCATGTGAGTGATGTGGATGGTAGCGGGAGTCAGATGGCTGAGCGGTTAGGGAATCGGGCTATTAATCAGAAGTTTGCAGGATCGATTCCCGGCCTTGCAAAATGACGTTGTGTCCTTGGGCAAGACACTTCACCCTACTTGCCTCAGGCTGAATGTCCCTGTACTTAATGTAAGTCGCTCTGTATAAGAGCGTCTGCTAAATGACTAAATGTAATGTAATGTAGCTTCTGAAGCGACAGAGAAGTATTGTTATTGGAGTGATACCACTCACAAAGAGACATTTGTCTCCCAAAATACTGTCTTGTTACTTGGCCAATCAAACAAGCCTCTGGAGTCCAATTAGCCTGTCCAGTGCTACAATGTGGATGAGGACACAAACTCGGATTGGTCAATCATGGCTGGTCAAAACTATTCCTGTCTGTCCCTTTCACTTCGCTTGATGTGCTGCCGTAGCACATATGTAGATTTGTTGTGAGAAATGTAAATAGCCTCGATAACCTCCGGTCTGTGATTGCCTGGAAGCCTCTCGCAGCTTTTCAATCACAATAACAAACGATACACACTGCCTTGGTATGGGGCCGCAGACAACCAAAGAACAATTTGACTAGTCACCTTGAGCCCGAGGGAAGACAGGTATTTTCACTGAGGTGATTATTCCTGTGTTTAGCTGATAAAGCTTGTGTTGTTTCACTCGGGCATTATCAACAGGAGCCCTGGACTTTCAATCTGCCCTCCCAGTAACTGACGGCCTCGTATCTCTACCCTCACATCTGGCTTCATTTAAATGAGGCAGGTGTGGGGAACGGACAGAGGATTTTCTTCCTCCCCATTGGCAGGGGTTCTCCATCTCCCTCTCTCTCTCTTCTCTCTCTCTCTCTCTCTCTCTCTCTCTCTCTCTCTCTCTCTCTCTCTCTTCTCTCTCTCTCTCTCTTCTCTCTCTCTCTCTCTCTCTCTCTCTCTCTCTGTATCTCTCTATATCTCTGTATCTCTCTATATCTCTCTCTCACTCTTTCACCCTCTCTCTCCTCTCTATATATTTCACTATCTCTCTCATTCTTTCACCCTCTCCCTCCTCTCTCTCTTTCTCTCTCTCTCTCTCGCTCTCTCTCTCTCCGCATCTATATCCGTCTCTGCTCTCATGCTATCTTTCTCTCCACATGAATCTCAATTCCTATTTGTCCATCTCCCCAACATTGTTATCATGTTCGAGGTGAACAGCGAGCCATGTTCTTTAAACCAGCGGATACCTCCGACTGTTGCTCCATTAAGATCAGAGCAGAGACTTCAAGCAACCATAACAAGCACTCAAAGCCTCTTCAAACTGTGGATAGAGAAATATGAGGAATTCTGTGTTACAATTAACTTTACACTTTCAAATGCTGTCCGTAATGATTATGCCCTCTTGAATTTAACTAATTCTAATTCTAACTAATGTTATTAGTTATCTCAGTACAGGCCCAACAAAGGGCTTATCTGAATTACAGAATTACAATAATGAACTTTGCGTAGTTGTGTGTCTGTTATGCTGTATTACAGTCTCCAAGGAATTCATGTTGGTTTCTTCCATAGTTACAGTAGATAACTAGTTACAGCTAGTTCTCCTGTTATTCACACGCTATTTGAGAATTGTTTGCAGAAGGCAGAGAGGGCCCTGTTCATTTCTCTCAGCAAACACCAAGCTGTGTTAGGAATATCAAGTAGGGCGATCTCTACGAAACAAAAGGAGGGGCTCCCTAATTGTTGACAGCTACCTGTCTACATTCATATCAACATCTAATCTACATTCATCAAATATTAGAACAAACATTAGTACATGATGATAGTTCTTGGTGCATAAAACATGGTTGCCTGACAATTCTCCCCTCCCATTCCCTCCCTCTGCTTCCCACCCTTACCCCTCCCTTCCTCTCCCCTCCTCCCCCCCCCCCCCCCCCCCATCAGATAACAAATGTCTTTTGATACCATGTTTTCATTGATTCAATCATTTCCAGAGCGTGTCGTTTATCAGACCTTCCTTGTAGCCTGTGTCGTTTTCCGTCTGCACAGCTTGCAGGCCGGTCATCGCTGCCATTAAGCTGAAGCTGTGTCGGGCCTGGAGAGAAGACTGATGAGTGAGGGGAGGGTAGAGCAGGAAGAGAGAGCCCCCCCCTGGGACATAGCTGTACTGAGACAGGGTCTCCTTCTCCCCCAGCCTCCCCCAGACCCCCTCCAGCAGTCTTCCCCCAGCCTTCCCGGCCCCTGGCGCTGATAGATGGCCAGGTGGCTGACGATGACCAAGGCCGGCGTGCTAACAGACGGCTGGGGGACCTCCAGAGACCTCAACACTGCGGGGAGACTCTCAGACACAACACAGCTGAACACTGGCGAGCGGAAGTCTGCACCATCACCCCGACCCAACACCTAAACATCCGGACGACTGGTCTGAACCACGAGGCTGACCACGCCGGTTCTTGGCCTGATCCCACGTTTCGTGTCTACTGGCGTGCACTAAGATCTGGGATTACAACGCCAACATCAGTGCTGTGGTGGACTGAGTGTTGCATAAGTCAACTGGAAAGGAGATTAAGGATCTTAAAGTCAGTATCCTCAGCAATTGTGGACTTCTATATTTAGACACTACGTACGTAAAGCTAAAAACAAATGAAAAAACACCCGTTTGCAATATTTGTGCACACCCATCATCAGAGAGATCCAAACACAGCTGTAAACTGCCTTAGCTTCCTTTAAGTGCTGATAGTCACAGGTCAAAGGCCCCGACCGCCGCAACATAAACATCCCTGACTGCAAATCCCATCTGTAAGTGGATACTAACAGCGAGGGAAAACTCCAAGGCCCATGATGCCTCCAGGGATGTGAAATATTCACACCTGCAAGCAGTGGTCAGGTCCGGGTGGAGGTGGAGGAGTTCGCCCAGGTCAGTGAGGGGCGTCTGGGGGAGGATGTCCCCCAAAAAGGGATTTGATTGTGCTTTGTCTGACGTCAAGCGTCATGCTTGTTCTCTTGTCCCAGTCATCAGCATCATTATTCAGGAACATCCTGAAACAAGGCCAATCAACTTCCTCAGATGTGGAGAAAGATTCACACTGTCTTTTGTAGTCATCTAGGTAACCTAATTTCCCATTCAAACTCAGAACCACACTAATTCCCCAGACACCGAATGGTCAGCTCAAAAGTTGTTCTTTCCCAACTGCAATTGGCTAAGCCTTGTTTGACAATCAGAATATATTGATTTAAAAATGCGTGTTTTGTTTGTCCTTGTTAAAGAGGATTTAGTAAATAGTACATGATTATCTTGAGGTACTATTGATTCCATTCCCTGGGTAAATCTGTAAAAAAATTACTTTTCCAATTGTCTATTCTGTGGTTTTTAAGACTTTAGTGAAAGCCACAGTATTAGATTTTGCAGCAATTATTTCTTACAGACAATGTTTGAAAAATTGCAACCAAAATCAGATCTGTCTTCAGGACTTATGGTTCATATGGGCAGCCCTGTTTCCACGGGAACGGGATTTGTTTATTTTCATTTCACATGAGCATAAAAGAAAAGCGACCAGGAAAAGGGTAGCATCTGCATTGTATTATCGCCCAAGTACTGAATAAAGACAAAATAGAACTAGGGGTCATCAACTGAAAAGAAAAGAAAAAAAAACACAATCAAGAAAGGAAAAAAAAGTCAAACAACTTGCTCTGTGTATCAAAGAAAAAAAGAGTGCATTTCATTTAGCTCCTAATTACACTAATGGAAGTGTCTTTGTTCAACCCTGTGCTACCAAAACGCTCAGAGCCGAGAGAGGAAAGTCACTCTGCCGAAGGCCTCATTGTCCGAGGTAAGCCCCTCGGCTCAGGGAGCGAGGGAGAGGGAAGCGGCTGTAATTAGTTTAGCCCTCTCTGCCTCGCCTCTCGCCAGGAGAAGGCTTTACCCCCAGTGAAAGGTGTCTCCACAGGCCTCTCCAGTCCAAACGGAGGGTGGATCGCCCACCAAAGGCCCCAGCAGAAGGGGCAGGAACCCTGGCGGGGAATTGATGAGGGAGCACAACACACGGGCTGTGGGGCTGGGGAGCCAATTACAAGGCCAGTGCAAATGGACAGTGACCCAGTCAGTAACCCAGGGAGACCAGCGGCCCACTTAATCACTGGAAAAGGTCAGAAGTAGCCAACAGAGAGGCAGAGCTGGGCAGGATACTTGCGGAACAGTCGTAGAGGCGCTAAAGGGTCATTTCGCTCCAATCGGGGAGCATTTTTAAAAATCAAATAAAGGTTCATGATGTAATCCTTAAACATACTGTGAACCGTCCAGCGTACAGGTAGTCAGCTGCTACAGGACATCTTAAGGACATGAACGTCTGTCTCTCTTATGAGGTTCAAGTGTCTTTGTTTGTCTCAGGTTGTTTTTCCTTTCACGGTCTCTCTTTGTTGTCTTTCATCCCCGGGGATGTTGTCTTAGGGTACTGCATGCACACCTCACTGAGCACACTCAATGGTTCTCATCCTGGTGTCAACCATGTCTCTCCACCCTTTGCTCCTGTGTGAATAGAGCCCCCTCCCCCCCCCATCCCCTCCCTCCCTCCCTCCTCGCCATAAAAGCCAGGCCTAAATCTCCGCCGCTCTAATCAGGGGTTTCAGAAAGATCGCATGGGAGGGGCGGGGGGCTCCTGCCTTTGAGTTGGCCTTGACCGTCTTGATTCCGTTGGTGTTTCCTGGTGAGGCCCTAACGCCCCGGGCTTTTTCATTTGCTCTCTATTGACTCCTTCTTAATTGGGTTGGTTAGCCGCATCCAGATTTCACTCCCGAGTTCGGCCATATTAAACCCACATTGTGTTCCCAGACGCAGACAAAAGGGGTGAACCTCCCGGGATGTCCACATGTAAGGAAGGGGAGGGAAGGCTGGAGAGAAAGAGGGATGGAGGGAGGAAAACAAAACAACAACAGAAAGCGGAGGACTGGGAAGGAACGAGAAGGGGAAGAGGGTGAAACAGGAGGAGGAGGAAGCTTCAATTCACGTGTTGTGAGGAACTCGCATGCACTCTTTTTCACTTTCCCTCTCTCTCTTCCTCTTCCGCCCTCTTTCCGACAGAGACTAAGTGTCCTGGACTGAGCAGGGCAGAAGTATTTTAGTGTGTAATCGGTTGTTGCTCCTCTGGGAGGCACAACCAGGCGGGCGAAGCCAGCACCGGCTAATTCGTGAAATCCCAGCGATTGGGAATGCGCCTTCGGAATCTCATTAAGACCCCCACGCGTCAATGCCGCTGCGTCAACGTGCTAGTTTCCACGGCGATCCCTCGCGGTGCCCGTGCTGGATTTACCGGGATAATAGTATTGGTTTCACATCAAGCAGGAAGGAAGGAGACCGTGGATAAGCAAGAAGGCGACAGTTCTCTCTCAATCTCTCTCTCTTTCTCTCTCTCTCTGTTCCCTCCCTAGCTCTCTTTCTCATCTCCTACCTCATTCCCATGCTCTCTCTCTCACACACAAACACTCTAACCCATTGGCTGGGTGTAATTATTTCTTAAGCCCAGCCACCCAGGCAACTAAAATTGAATTGATTTCCCATTACATGGGGTGTCTGTGGTGTTGCTCCTGCTGGGGGTTGGGGGGGGGGGGGGGGGCGGGGTCCTGTCGGGGTTAGTGCCATGCAACTGTGGTTTAGGAGTGTGAACCACAGGGTGGCATCAATATGATGCTGCGGTTCATTTCCCTGAGACAGAGAGACAGAGGATAAGGGATGTTTGGGACGAATCTCCTTCTTTCAGCAAATGCGTCAGTTCCTAAAACACAAGAACAAAACGGCACACAGTGCTTCCGTCAACGTAGCAGATCGATGACTCCGGACTGACCAGTACTCTTCTCATCAAATATTAACACCTACCTCGGAAAAGGGAGAGAGGATCATGGGAGGAGACTTGGAGACGTTGACCTCGCCACCCCGAGATTTAGGAATGTTGCTTTGGTCTCTACTGCCTCTTCAACAACAGAAAAACACCCAAGGAGAAACCAGAGTTATCAGGCTGAATGTCAAATGCTGTTTGATGGAAGCTAGCTGTATTTCGTTCCACTGCAGACTGGGTATCTGTGTAAACATGACCTACGGGCTGGGGTCGTATTCCCTGGTGACCGGTCACTCAAGTTGTAAATCCGACACATTGAGCCGGGCAAGTTCAGCGGCATACTGCAAGGATGGAAAAGGGCAAAGGTCGTGTAGGGTTATCAACATAACCCTGACCCGTATGACACCAAAGCAGAGAGGCATTTCTGCTGGCTTGTCTTCAGCCACTGTTATGAGTTGCAAGTGGAATAGGTTAGACTTTGCATGAGTTAGAAAGTAGTTTGTGGAGACAGCGTTAACGGGGGAAGAGGTCAAGGGTTCAAGTTGCCATCGGCAACAGATGCGGAGAGAAAATAGCAATGCCATTGCCGACAGACAGAACTGGACACTGGAGTATTTTTCCGATTTGCTAAATTAAAAGTAACATTGATCTACAGAGACATTTACCTTAAAAAAACAGAACCGTTTTTTTAACCCTTGTGCTGCCTTCGGGTCACATGACCAAAAGGTTCATAACGAACCATCGTTGTGTTTACCCAATTTTACCCAATACAAAAGCAAATTAAATTAATTTTCTTTTAACCGTCGCAATGTGGGGGGTCTGAGACAGCCCAACGGTTAAAAGAAAATGCTTCACTTTGTTTTTGTATGTGGTAAAGTTGTCGCAAACGAAGGTGGGTCACAATGACTGATGGGTCAGAATGACCCGAGGAGAACACAAGGGTTAAAGAAAGTTGTCATATTCATGGATTTGAACCCAACCTGACTGACCAGAAGCTGTGAGATATGGTTATATCCAGCAGAATATGTGCTCTCCCTCCCAACCTTCCTGAACAGATGTCAATCACGCTAGGGCAGCTAGCCCTAAGCTGTGAGCTAGCTGCTGGTATGGGGAGCTCATTAGCGAAGCGGGGCCTGTTTCAGAGGAGTCCTCGTCGTCAGTCCAATGTGAAATGTTCCTTGGGGCTGAGGGAGGTTAATCAGCTGCACAGAAGGTGCTGCTGGAGGTGGAAGGTGTGTTTGTGTGTGCAGAAGGGGATATGTACGTTGTTGTTGTGTGTGTGGGTGTGTACTTGGATGGGTGTGTGTGTGCGTGTGCGTCTGGGTTTGTGCCTGTATGTTTGTGTGTAAGTGCCCTTGTGCCTATGGTAGTGTGTGCGTGTGTGTGCGTGTGTGTGTGTTTGTGTGTGTTTGTGTGTGTGTGTGTGTTTGTGTGTGTGTGTGCCCTTGCACATTCGGATGGCGGCGGTGGAATTCAGGTGCAAACTATGAAATGAGGAATAGAAAGAAAACTCAAGTCTAGTCAGACATAACTCAAGTCTAGTCAGACATAAATCAATGTGGCGTGCACGTTCTGGGGTTCAGAGAATAGCTTGAAGCTGAAGAACCTCAAAATCACATGTTCTAGCATTTCAACTTTCCTCTTTTTCCCTCGTCTATCCACTCCATTTAGTCAGTTCTGTTTTATTCAAGCCCACAGATGGCAAAACTGCTGTTGGACAATGGACTGGATCTTTTGAGTATTCAGGCCAAAGAGCTTGGAACATTAAGCTCGCCGATGTTGTATGCCAAGTTTGTAATGACTCGAAACAAAATGGTGCAAAACAATGTTGCCCTTACAGGAATAAAAATCACTATGCTCACAAAATAAAATGAAAATGGATTTGGAGAAGGACCCAAAATGTCCCTTAATGTGCCTTTTTTATACGCCAAGACTTGTTCAATTTTATAGTTGTTTATTTTGAATGGGCGTCCCCTTATGTTATTTGAGTTTTAAAAAATATAGGCGAGCAGACAGCTGCGATGGATTCGACCGCGTCACAGCCATTTGAAACCACTAACTGACCCTGGGCTTGTGTTGAATCAGCTATGCTCCAGTCATGACGGTCACCATGGTCAGCATGTGGTTTTTATGCGACGGTCAGTTCTGACGGTCAGTTAAAATGACCACATTTCCAACCAACATACTTGGATCTAAATATAAGATGGAAATCATGACGGACAAGATGGTCAATTAATTTTGAAAAAACTAAATAGGCTTCGAGAACTAACCGAATTCAGTCACGACAAGACCTACTCACAAAACCCTGTTGCTTTCTGCAACTTCAGTCCTAGCAGTCACATCCAGCAGCTCTATTATTCAGCTCTCCCTCTTGCAATTGGCCACTTTATTGTCAGGTCTATCTAGCCCAGCCCACCTCCCTTCCCCCATCCCCCTCTCCCCTGCTCCTCTGCATTCTCTAACCTTGTTCATTTCCACCTTAAAGTTATCAGCCTTTACCATAAGCTGTGTGGGAGGTGGGAGTGTGTTTAGACGAGCAGCTCTATCTCTCTGTCCTCAGAGACTCTCCCGTGAGTTAGACCACTCCAGGACACACATTTATCCACGCTCGCTCCACAGAGGGATATCTCCAGCGCAGAGCTGTGTGGGTTTGTGTAAATAGGGTGAATTCACTCTTTCCCCTGCAGGTATTAATCACTCTGAGCAGGAGTGTGTCCGATGTTGGCAGGACACAGCCAGGCCCTCTCAGGTGCCTTTATCTGGTCTTGTAAGACTGGATGGGTGTCTGAAGACACTGTGTTCGCTCCCTCTACCTGTGTAACTGTGTCTTTGTCCTCTGAAGGAGTTGTTTTCTAACATCCCTGTCTTTTCCTAGTGTTTTTTTTTTTGGTCTCTTGTCTTCAACTTCTCTTTTTCTGGTTCTCTCTGTCTCTCTCTCTCTCTCTCTCTCTCTCTCTCTCTCTCTCATGCACTCACACGCACAGCACAGCATCCATCACTCTGGAGGTGTGCATAATGAGATGTCAGTGTCTTAGTTTGGAAATGGGAAGTGCAGATGGAGAACAGGTGAGAAATCTGCTGGTGAGGCGTTTGCGATGACAGCACTGGCACTGACGATGGCTGGTCCCAACTTTAACTTGTCTCTCCAGAGGACAGGCACTATGTATTTCTCGAATACACATTGTGACGTAATATACCTCCCGACCAGGAGAGGGAGCTACCTCCTGGACACCAGCCCCACCCCGCACAAGCTGTGACAGGCCACCATCACCGCCACCTCGGCCTCGCCGGCGATACGCGTGTTCCCCCTTCCACCCCCGCCCCTCCCTCCCTCCTTCCCTCCCTCCCTCCCTCCCTCCCTCCCTCCCTCCCTCCCTCCCTCCCTCCCTCCCTCCCTCCCTCCCTCCCTCCCTCCCTCCCTCCCTCCCTCCCTCCCTCCCTCCCTCCCTCCCTCCCTCACCATCTGTGGTCTTAATGAAGCTGTCGAGCAGCTGTCACTCACTCACGGGCGACCGGGCCTCGCAGGTCCGAGAGCCCACAGAGCCGGCGGGGAATTTCACTGGTTCCGAGAATGGCGGGGAGGGGAGGGGGGGGGGGGGGAGAAAAGTTTTAGAAACTGCAGCGTGGAACTGTTCCCCCGCCCTGTCGTCACCGGAGGCGAGAGCCCACACCTGACGATGTGGGCTGATTTGACGAAAGGAACCTCGGAGGCAGAGCGCAGGAACGAGCCGCTCTAAGGAGACACGCACTCTGAGGCTTATTAATGGAATGACTAATGACAATTCCCAGCATGCTCTTTCACCACCGCGAGACGGCTGGTCACGGCGGAACAAAAAGGAAAGGTCTCATCGCTGGTGTGGGTGCCATGGCAACGGGGAGCTGCTGGGTCTATGGGATGGAGGAAGGATTCCAGTTTCGTGTTCGCAAGCTGTGGAGCCGAGGACGTGACTGAAAGCTTTGTTTCGTCACTCTCCCATTGGTTTAAAGACAGACCACCACTTCCTGTGTCTCGTAGCCCCGCCCACACTCTAAAGTTACTACATTCCGGCTCCACAATCAGGAGAGGAGAGCCAGGAATCAGAGGTTGTTAATGCGAAATCAAGTTCTTGTGTGTGGTTTTCCAACTCGCTGCAAGGTTGCAGCTCAGGGGACAATGTTTCCTCTGATTACCTTTTACTCAGCATGTGCTGGGAACATTAATAGGCCCAGCCATGAACCAACCTATTAAAGTGTACGCTTTCTCATCAGTTTTTCATCACTTTCTTTATTTCTGTGGAGATCCGGTGATATTCAGAGACTGTTTAAAATGAGCAGACACATGACACATATCGCTGAATACTAATTACCTTCCCCCATTATGAGTCACAATCTCAGCAGTCTGCAATGTATGTCTGCGCATGTTCTAATAAGCCTCTCTCCATCTTAATTGAAGTGCCTGGTTTTATCTCCTTTGACCATAATTTCCTCACTTATATAATCCTCCTCCAGCAACAGATTCTCAGCAATCTTAAAAGAAAGAAAGAAGAAGAAAAAAACGCCACATGGAACAATGCTCAAAGTTAAGTATTTTTTTTAAATATATGGCGAATAATAAAAAAGATGTTCCTCGTTTTGCTTATTTGGCTGGATCCAGTTGAGAGGGATGCAGAGCCAGGGGGGGGTGGGAGTCAGAGGGAGCTGACCCAGGAGCCGGAGGTCGTTCTGGGCCACGAGGACCCAGAGAGAGGCCCGGCTGACGTCGGAGCTCTTCTGTGCTGGTCAGGCCAGCTGAGACGCCAAGCCAGAGGCTGGTGCTGACATGCCAGATTCAGAAGCAGGTCCAGAATGGGCCATGTGAGACTGCAGCTCTGCTGAGCTCTGCTCCTCTCTCATGCACAGACCGACCGCTCAGCGCTCAGCGCTCAGCCTGGACCAACACCCACAACCACAGAGCCCAGGAGCTCTCTGTGCTGCTGTACCCTCATTTAGAAACTCAACATTTTCTCTCTCTCTCTATCACACTCTCTCTCTCTTTCTCACTCTCTCTTTCTCCATCTTTCCCTCTCTTCATCTCTTTCAGTCTCATTCTCCCTGGCACTCTCTCTCACACCCTCTCTTTCTCGCTCTCTCTTTCACCATTTCTCTCTTTCACTCTTTAGCTGTCCCAATTGCATTTCAATGTGCTAGACCTATTCAGTATGATCAGCCCTGCAAAAATGTACCCTTAATGAAATAACACTGAGAATCATGGCATGGTTTGCTGTGGGGTTAAAGACTAAATGATGTTATTTGTGACTGACAAACAAAGAAAACCCAGGTGTTCGGGCGGGGCGTGGTCCTGAGGATGACTGGCCTCAGCGTGCAGCCTGCCTTCCACACGGACAGAACGAAGGAAAATATGTTTCAGTCTCACAACACTAACCAACAGGCCACGTAACGACCAGAGAGCGGCGTCCTCTTCTTAGAGGACTTAGAGGTCGAATGAGTTTGGACTGAGTCTCGCCCGCAAGAGTGTGACTCTCTTTTTCCATCTCTCTCCCTCTTTCGCCCCTTTTTTCTGTTGTGTAATTTCTCTCTCTCTCTGTGTCTCTCTGTCTCTGTTTCTCTCTCTCTCTCTGCACATTAAGCTTGTCACACCCTCCAGCCGCTCTTCTCACTCCATCTATCCCATGTCTCTCAGCCGGTCGTCCTCTCCTGTTCTCTCTCTCTCTCTCTCCCTCTCTCTCTCTCTCTCCCTCTTCCACACAAGTGATGTGTGTCTGGACAGGGCTCCAGAGATAATAGTTGTAGCTACATGGCCCACAGATCAGAAACCATTTATTCCAACATGGCCAGCTCTATCCTCGTGCCAGAGAAGCCTCATCGCACCGGAGTGTCAACGTGAGTGAGTGTGTGTGTGTGTGTGTGTGTATTTGAGGGACAAGGACAGAGAGGGGACAAACGAGTGGCCGGGGCCCGGGTACTGTAGAGGGGGGTGACCATGTCCCCGGAGTCCTCCTCTAAATACAGTGCCCTCGCCTCACTATAAGGACACACACAGTCATGCACACGTTTCCTTATTCTCTCTCTCCGCCTCTCTCTCTCTCTCTGTCACTCTCTCTCTCCCCTCTCTCTCTGTCGCTCTCTCCCCCTCTCTCTCTCTCCTCCCTCCCCATCTCTATCGCTCTTTCTTCCTCGTTCTTTCGCTCGCTCTGTCTCTCTTTCACAGACATTAGAGCTTCCACAGACTAGTCTAGAACTAGTCCCCATCTGACACTAAAGAGAAGCTATTATGGTTATTATGTCCCCTGCATGAGAGACAATTAGAAGCCCTTCAATCTCCGTCCCTGAGCATCCGTGAAGCGGCTCAGAATGGCCTTCTGTTCTTAAGTCCTCACAGACCTTTTGGTAGGTTGGTTTAGTTCTGTCTGGTAATGGGCACCCTTCTCACGGTGAGCCTCTCTCTCGCCGGGGCGCAGCTGGAGTCATGAGGGAGGCCGTGAGGCCGGGAGGCCGGGAGGCCGTGAGTGGTCCATCAGCTCTGTTTTCTCTCACATCCTGTGGCAGCCATTTTATCCAGGCAGCTGTACACTCGAATCACGTCAACAACAGCCGATGTTTCTATTCTACCGTGGCTGCTGCGATACTTGTTAAGTCACATCAAGTCATCGTGTCGTGGGAGAGAACCTGGGTTAGGATCAGTGCTCACCCCTGTAATGAGGGGTATTACTGGGGCATCACTGGGGCATCACTGGGGCATCACTGAGGGGTCACTGGGGCATCACTGGGGGGTCACTGGGGCATCACTGGGGGGTCACTGAGGGATCAGTGGGGGGTCACTGGGGCTGTGAGAGGGGGGCGTGTGTCTGACAGGCCCCCTTGCACTGGCCGTCACAGCTGGAGGCAGGGACCGGCCCAAACCTCCAACTGACCCCTCGGCTCAACCCTGGCTGGTGCTGGTCTCTACTCCCCCTCGGCTCAACCCTGGCTGGTGCTGGTCTCTACTCCCCCTCGGCTCAACCCTGGCTGGTGCTGGTCTCTACTCCCCCTCGGCTCAACCCTGGCTGGTGCTGGTCTCTACTCCCTCGCGGCTCAACCCTGGTTGGTGCTGGTCGCTACTCCCCCGCGGCTCACACTGGGTCCCATCTCACTCTACTGTACGTGGCTCACTGTCCGTCAGAGAGAAATCACTCACCGTCACACCTGGCCCTCGGGAAGGGGTGGCCTGGCTGGACGCTGGGAGCGTGACATGCCTCACAGCGCGTGGAGGCGGGAGCAGTGGAGAAGAGGGAGAGAGGGAGAAGGAGAGAGAAGAGACAGAGGAGAGGGAAAGAGAATAGAGAGAGGAGAGAAAGAGAGAGAAGGAGAGGAAGAGAGAAAAGAGAGAGGAGAGAAAGAGAGAGGAGAGAGAAGACAGAGAGGAGAGGGAGAGATAAGAGAGGAGAGGGAGAGAGAAGAGAGAGAGGAGAGAAGGAGAGAGAATAGAGAGAGAGGAGAGAAATAGAGAAGAGAGAGAGGAGAGAAAGAGAGAAGAGAGAGAGGAGAGAAAGAGAGAGAAGGAGAGAGAAGAGAGGAGAGGGAGGGATAAGAGAGAGCGGAGAGAGAGGGAGAAGATAGAGGAGAGAGAGGAGTGAGAGAGACAAGGAGAGAGAGAAGGAGAGAGGAAGCAGGAGAGAGAAGAGAGAGAGGAGAGATAGACAGGAGAGAGAAGAGAGAGAGAAGGAGAGAGAGAAGGAGAGAGAAGAGAGATACATGGAGGGAAGCAGGTGAGATGGAGCAGTTGAAAAAAAGATGAACAGTCAGAAACAGGAAATGGAAAGAAATGGAGTGAAAGAGAGGAAGAAAGAGAGGGAGGGGACTGGGAGGGGATGAGGAAGAAAGAGAGGGAGGGGACTGGGAGGGGATGAGGAAGAAAGAGAGGGAGGGGACTGGGAGGGGATGAGGAAGAAAGAGAGGGAGGGGACTGGGAGGGGATGAGGAAGAAAGAGAGGGAGGGGACTGGGAGGGGATGAGGAAGAAAGAGAGGGAGGGGACTGGGAGGGGATGAGGAAGAAAGAGAGGGAGGGGACTGGGAGGGGATGAGGAAGAAAGAGAGGGAGGGGACTGGGAGGGGATGAGGAAGAAAGAGAGGGAGGGGACTGGGAGGGGATGAGGAAGAAAGAGAGGGAGGGGACTGGGAGGGGATGAGGAAGAAAGAGAGGGAGGGGACTGGGAGGGGATGAGGAAGAAAGAGAGGGAGGGGACTGGGAAGGGATGAGGAAGAAAGAGAGGGAGGGGACTGGGAGGGGATGAGGAAGAAAGAGAGGGAGGGGACTGGGAGGGGATGAGGAAGAAAGAGAGGGAGGGGACTGGGAGGGGATGAGGAAGAAAGAGAGGGAGGGGACTGGGAGGGGATGAGGAAGAAAGAGAGGGAGGGGACTGGGAGGGGATGATGAAGAAAGAGAGGGAGGGGACTGGGAGGGGATGAGGAAGAAAGAGAGGGAGGGGACTGGGAGGGGATGAGGAAGAAAGAGAGGGAGGGGACTGGGAGGGGATGAGGAAGAAAGAGAGGGAGGGGACTGGGAGGGGATGAGGAAGAAAGAGAGGGAGGGGACTGGGAGGGGATGAGGAAGAAAGAGAGGGAGGGGACTGGGAGGGGATGAGGAAGAAAGAGAGGGAGGGGACTGGGAGGGGATGAGGAAGAAAGAGAGGGAGGGGACTGGGAGGGGATGAGGAAGAAAGAGAGGGAGGGGACTGGGAGGGGATGAGGAAGAAAGAGAGGGAGGGGACTGGGAGGGGATGAGGAAGAAAGAGAGGGAGGGGACTGGGAGGGGATGAGGAAGAAAGAGAGGGAGGGGACTGGGAGGGGATGAGGAAGAAAGAGAGGGAGGGGACTGGGAGGGGATGAGGAAGAAAGAGAGGGAGGGGACTGGGAGGGGATGAGGAAGAAAGAGAGGGAGGGGACTGGGAGGGGATGAGGAAGAAAGGGTCACAGCATTTTGGTCTGACTGGAGTGTCCCAGGCTGCCATGCAAGGCAACAGATGGTAAACTCTGAATGACTCAGCCACCGAGACATTATCTATGCTCCTCTACTGCCACCTGCTGGCTGGAGTCTGACACTGTGAGCTACAGCATGCACTGATGCACTTCTGTTTGAAAACGTTATTTGAACCCTTGTGTTATCTTCAGGTCATTTTGACCCCCCCCACACACACATACACACACGTTGCGACAACTTTACCTCATACAAAAATAAAGTGAAGCATTTTCTTTTAACAATCGGGCTGACTCACACCCCCCACAGTACGAAGGTTAAAAGAAAAAGCTTTTTATTTGGTTTTGTATTGGGTAAAGTTGTCGCAGCACAACGATGGGTCGTTGTGAACCTTCTGGTTCACAGATGTCCTGTTGTGTATCTCTGTGTATGGTAAAACTTTACAAAAACGGTAAATTACTTACAAATGTTCAACTGAACAGATATAGATATAGTTGAACGGTAAAGTATTCATTTAACACTCAAAGCGCTTGTATAGGTCGATCTCATGAAAGTGGATTTATATAAACAGTACAGTGAATAATCCTGGTTGTAAATTAAAACTCTTAATTTTGTTATATTGAGGATTTGGCTGTCTCTCCTCCTGATAAAGAACATCAACTCTCCACCCAAGGCCAACAGACAACAACTATTCATCACATCACAACAGAGCAAGTCTCCTCGCACAAAAGGAAGATGAAAAATTAGGGCGAATGTTAAGATCTATGACCAGATGGATTATGAACTAGAACTTTGTAACAAATGATCCATACAGGGGGCTTCAGCCTGCCAGACCTGCTCAATCAATCACAACCTTAACAAGACAGCAGGCAGCGTCTAGTCACGTCTGAGAAAAACAGCAGAGAAAGACACAGACTGGGTAACACATTCCAAGCCCAGGAGGGAACGCACACACACAGAGACACAACCCGCCTACACACACACAAACAGACACGCACGCACACATACAGAAATAGATAAATGGGTGAGAGAGGGCAAACTAATCAAATGCGCACATCTCGCTGGGAAAGCCACCTGGAGGATTGCTCTCTGAGAAGTGTTTATCTTTCTTGTGATGAGCTCTCTGTCTGTCTGAAACACACACACACACACACACATGCAGGCACACACACACATGCAGGCACACACACGCATGCAGGCACACACATGCACGTCGTCTGTTCGCCACCACGTTTGGGAAACTCCGGGCCATTCTGTGGAGTGTTAGCAGTCTCGATGTTATGCTGTTTGTGATGTAACGTAAGCTTTGACCTTCGACCTTACACAAAACGGAGAAAACTTTCAGTTCGTGAAGCGATTCAAAAACTTTTGTAGTTATCTGAGTTTTGAATGGGGATAAATCCGATAACAGAAGCCTAAACAGAGGAAGTTCTCCTATTCCCCCTCTTACTCCCTAGCCACCCCCCCCCCCCCCCAACACACACACACACACACCCTCAGCCCCCCCCTCCCCCCGCCCCCACCTGCCGTGGACACACACAGAGAGATGGAGTGGGAT
>NC_140383.1:3012500-3125000 GCF_054491055.1 Hypomesus nipponensis | reverse complement strand
AGAGATAATTGAACAAGGTGATGGGTGATACATCCTAGCAGCCAGAGGGAGTTTTTAACGGGTCAACACTGCCACCCAGAGGGGCTAAAGAAAAACGTTATAGTGAGATGGCGTTCTTATTAAGACCAGAAGAACACCAGAGGAAAAAAAGTTGTTTCATAAAGATTTTTTTTTTTGAAAGAATAATTAAAAACGAGTGCCGATATAGTCTGTGATACCTAATTGCCAGTTGCGCATGACAAGCCCATAATAACCTTTCCCAAAGAGTGCTTGAATGGAAGCAGAACCACTCCGGATCATGTTTAAGGGTGCCCCAACGTTCTTCGGTGAGGCTCAAAGTAAAGGAATGTCGTGGGGGGAGACGGCTATGCCTGGAGTCGCTCTTATCATCTACCACCTCCTATAATCAAATTTACGATGATGTTTCTTTGGCTTGCTGTGTTCAAATGTCATCGTCTTAATCCCTACTAATCCCGTTCAAGAGGGTGACATATGATATACTTGACAGCTTCTTCTTTAGAAAGGGGATGTTTTGTTCCAAAAGAGTGGATGGGTGAGGTCAAGAAAGTTCCAATAGCATTACAAATCTCCGGGAGTTTTCTTTTTCTTCAAACATCCATGTATCAACTGTATACATGTAGTTGGGTCCACTCCAGGATTTAGTGCTTCTAAATAATGTCATGGAAACATAACCAAGACACTACATGATAGTGGAATGTTACATTTAGTTTAATGTCTAAAATATAAATCAAATATGGATGATTTCTTTTAAATGTAGAGATCCATATTTCTATGTTTTTTCATTCATTGAAAGTAGGCCAAGATGATCAAATATGTCGAGTATTAATACCGATTCACTTCCAATGCAAAATTAATTAATATAATTGTACGCGGTACATATAGCTATTTCCGTTGTTTCAGTCGGACACACTTAAGAGGTACACCAGATTTCCAACATGGAGGTTGTAGGATACAAAATGCGATAGATCGCAGCAAATATATAACATTCACCATAAATGGACTGCCTTTCGACTGAATGAAACGTGTAAGATGTTTACACGTTAATGTATGTATTGGCAACCATTTGAATTTAAGCCAGTTTCCATATATTTGAATCGTATCGTGCAATTTGTGTGGCTGTGATTAGATTTTTTCCAGCCTAAGGTCAGTTATTTCACAAAGTAAGGGCATATTACGGCTAACCGCATACGTTGCTAGTTTTACGAAATGGCTGCTCCACTGGCAGTGTAAACTAGAACACTTGAGTGTCGCTGGCTAGCTGATGGCATGCTATTTCTACCTGCTAGACAACCTGTCTTGAAATGATCCCAAAAGTTAATGTAGCCTATCAGAAAGTGTACCGAAACACCTACAACATGTCCTACCAAACAGCCACGCAATCACTATACCCCAATGTTGCCCCTTTTTTCACTCAGAGATCGCGTCTCAACTGAAGACTGAGATTATGTTCTGCCGGAGACTTCAAGCGTGTCTGCAGGTGGAGGCTCTATGTTGGAGCTTGCCTCACAAGCTGACGTGTCCACGTCGTTTCCACAACCTGGCCTCCATCCAGCAGGCCTTCCTGCTACCCCAGAGGAAGCTCCAGGCTCTTCTGTTCCCCTTTAGTGCCCTGGAGGCCCACCTGGTTGGCTCTGTGGACAGGAGCCAGTTTCAACTCTTCCAGCCCAGCATGGAAGCCCTATCCCTGGCTGAGAAGCTGTTCTCTCCCTCTCCCTCTCACAAGATGGATTACCTCACCTCAGCTGTGAGGATGGAACACACTCCCACCCTCAACCAGCCAGAGGTCAGTGAGGGGAACATGGAAAGGGGGGAGGTGTGTGTGTGTGTGACAGACAGTGTGTGACAGAGAGAGAGTTAGATAGTGAGAGAGCGTTAGATAGTGAGAGAGTGCACTTGCATGACTTTATGCTGGGGGAGAAAGTTTGAGTGTTTATGTGTGTTTGGGGAGGAGTGTGTGTCTATGAGTGTGTGTCTATGAGTGTGTGTTGATGAATGGGCTCTGAAGGAAATGTACTAGCAAGGAATAGTCCGAATAAATACTCTATCTCTGTCTTCTTCTTTAGTTCAGCCTCATGCATATTTAAAGGACTGTAATCCTTCTATTCGCTGCCGTTGCCTTAAAAAAGAAGAGGAACATATCTATAACCCTGTAGCCTTGATGTGGCCTCAGGCCCTGGAGGGAAAGCTTGGTGAAGAGGGCAGGGCGTTGATCAGAGACATGCAGTTTTAGTTACTGTTCATCCTCTCTCTCCTCAATCTCTCCTTCTCTCTCTCCCCCACTCCATCTCGCCCTCTCTCCATCTCTCTCTCCCCCACACCATCTCGCCCTCTCTCCATCTCTCTCTCCCCCACACCATCTCGCCCTCTCTCCATCTCTCTTTACCCCCTTCTCTCCCCCACACCATCTTGCCCTCCCTCCATCTCCCCAGCCCCCTTTCTCCCCCTCTTTCTCCCTCTCCATCCCTCCCCTGTCAGAGTGATTTATATCCCAGACCTCAGGGGGGGTGAGGCTCTCATCCATCCGTCCTGTGTCTGGGAGATTGATGGCTGCAGTAGCGCCCCCCCCCCCCCGCGCCCCCGCTCCTGTGGGACTCCTGTAGAAGTGACGGCTGTAGACGTATGAACGATGCAAATGACTGCTCGGTGCGTTGGCAGTACTTTCAGTCTTGGGGCCGTTAAAATGCCAGCTACTTAGTAAACGCATCTGTATTCATTTAGCATCAGCTTTTATCATGTCCACCTCAAAGTGAAAGCCAGTAGTTAGTTATTTAGCTGGAAGCTATGTTTCACCTGGCGGATGAGGTCGTTGTGTAACTTTTCCGGGTGTTTCCAGGTGTGTTTTGTCGGCAGGAGTAACGTGGGAAAGTCTTCCCTCCTCAAAGCTCTGTTCTCCTTGGCTCCTGAGGTAGAGATCAGAGTGTCCAAAACACCGGTGAGTGGACACACGTCCAAACAAACCCCACAGCACTGCTGTACGAGGTGTTGATCCCCACCGATTTATGATGGGCTCAGCGGATTGGCAAAGAGAAAAGCTAGATGGTGATTTATCAACAGTCACGGTTATCAAAGTCATGCTGCTTAGTCAGACCAGTCAGAGCTCTTATTAGATCATTCATCAGTCATTAGTTAGTTGCACGTCAGGTAAAAACCTCAGTGTGTATCTAGTTATCTGAGCTGTTAGTATATCCGATCTTCTTATCCCCTAGGGGCACACGAAGAAGATGAACTTCTTCAAAGTGGGGAAGGCGTTCACCATGGTAGACATGCCGGGTTACGGACACAAGGCCCCCAAAGACTTTGTGGAGATGGTGGAGCCATATCTGGAGACCCGCAGAAAGTAGGGGCACATCAAGTGACTCAGTCTGTTAAATGTGTGTTTATTAGAAGGTTGTACTGTCATGTGGGTTAGGGTTAGTTATGTGTGTGATTCTGTATATAAAAAAGTATATTTTTCCAAGCCTGTGGTTGAATAGAGGTGATTTGAACTCCTTGTTTTGTCAGTTTGGTGAGAACCTTCCTGTTGGTGGACGGCAGCGTCGGCCTTCTGAAGGCGGACATGATCGCCCTGGAGATGTGCGAGGAGTTCAGACGACCTTACGCGGTGAGAGAAGAACCCTCACACCAGGCCCTCACACCAGGCCCTCACACCAGGCCCTCACACCAGGCCCTCACACCAGGCCCTCACACCAGGCCCTCACACCACACACCAGGCCCTCACACCAGGCCCTCACACCACACACCAGGCCCACACACCAGGCCCTCACACCATGCCCTCACACCACACACCAGGCCCTCACACCAGGCCCTCACACCAGGCCCTCACACCACACACCAGGCCCTCACACCAGGCCCTCACACCAGGCCCTCACACCACACACCAGGCCCTCACACCAGGCCCTCACACCACACACCAGGCCCTCACACCACACACCAGGCCCACACACCAGGCCCTCACACCAGGCCCTCACACCAGGCCCTCACACCAGGCCCACACACCAGGCCCTCACACCACACACCAGGCCCTCACACCACACACCAGGCCCACACACCAGGCCCACACACCAGGCCCTCACACCAGGCCCACACACCAGGCCCACACACCAGGCCCTCACACCACACACCAGGCCCTCACACCAGGCCCTCACACCAGGCCCTCACACCAGGCCCACACACCAGGCCCACACACCACACACCAGGCCCTCACACCACACACCAGGCCCACACACCAGGCCCTCACACCAGGCCCTCACACCACACACCAGGCCCACACACCAGGCCATCACACCAGGCCCTCACACCAGGCCCACACACCACACACCAGGCCCTCACACCAGGCCCTCACACCAGGCCCTCACACCACACACCAGGCCCTCACACCAGGCCCTCACACCACACACCAGGCCCCCACACCAGGCCCCCACACCAGGCCCTCACACCAGGCCCACACACCAGGCCCACACACCAGGCCCACACACCAGGCCCTCACACCAGGCCCACACACCAGGCCCTCACACCAGGCCCACACACCAGGCCCACACACCAGGCCCTCACACCAGGCCCACACACCAGGCCCACACACCAGGCCCACACACCAGGCCCTCACACCACACACCAGGCCCACACACCAGGCCCCCACACCAGGCCCACACACCAGGCCCACACACCAGGCCCAGGCTCCAAGGGATGTTTACACAAACATGGGTGGTCTTGTGTTTGACCTTTGGGCTACTCCAGACAGGCGTTTGTGTTCACCCTGACATCAACTTGTGTAATATCTAGGTATTTTATTTGTCCCCTATTTTTATCATGTTTAAGCATGAATGAGAATTCAGAGACATTTCTTTGTAAAGCCCCTTTTACGAGCTCTTCAACCGATTTGAAGTATGTGCTGATTATGTCTTTAAATCGTGGCTCCATCACGCTGTTCGGAAACGAATGATCGCTGAACCAACCCTCTTGTCCCTCTCAGCTATTTAAAACTGCCCGCCCGCTGAAACGCCAGCGCATTAAGTCATTACTGAGAAGCTGTCTGCACTTAATGCACTCTAGAATGAATTATTTATGATTTTAGGTTATTAAGCACTTTGACCATAACTAAGATTGTGAGAAGGCTGGGGACTTGAATAAAGACCATGTGCTGCTGAACAGGGAGAAGTGCAGGCAGATGAATGGATGGGTGAAGAATGGTCAAATGTAGCGACTGGAAATTAAAGTGTTCGGGAGGTTAAATGGACTACAGCCTCTTACTGGAGGACTAGCACGGTCTCTTGGCTTTAGACCACACATTTTTCTGTGGCACGAGTCGGTAACTTAAATTAGTTTGAAGTGCATCTCCTTCTATGGCCCCACATTGTAAAGTCCTCGCTCTACCTGTAGTTTTCTTTGCTGACCACTAGATGTCAGGCTTAAGCTGTTTTAGTCTCTAACGCCTGGGACGCTGCCTGCCTGCGATCTGCTGCCAAGCGCCTGGAATCATTGCCTCTTTTCTTTCGGCGCCCATGTTATCAAATGGGACCGGCCACAAAGGCTGCGAAGCGCTGCGATCTTGCAGCGATCGTTTCAGCAGTTGGTCAATTTTTTTTCGCAAGACGCTTGCGAAATCGGCTGCAGTATGATAAAATACACCATGTTAGTTGATATATTTGAATAAAAAAACACGTTATCAAGATTTTACTACATTAATTGTACACTATGGTAAACATCTGTAAAGTTGTAGACTTTATTATATATTTTTTTATATAACTTTTGAGGCCTACGTACTTGACCAAAATTCACCCTGTATTAAACCTAACTACACAATGTTGGTAACGAGCCGTTCCATGTGGTTACCCTGATGAAAACGAATGAAAATAAGTTGAAAAGCACAGGGAGTTGTATGACCCCCAGCACCAATTTGACATGGACAACGTAGAAAAGAATCAATGCTGGGATATAGCCAATGCCATGTTTATGTAACATGTCAGCGTAAAGGAAAGCTCAGAGTAGCTGAAAGGCTTGGTGACCGGCGCGGACAAAATTCGAGTCTGGTGTGAACAGCTTTGAGCCGATCGCAGCCGATCTGTCATATATATCAATATGTTTAATATTCTATCCATGGTTTTGTAGTGTTGATCTGTGTTTGTTGTGACGTGAACATGGTTTGTTCCCAGATCGTGGTGACTAAGATCGATAAGAGTGGGCGGGGGCAGCTGCTCACCCACCTGCTGCACCTGCAGGACGTCATCAGGACTCAATGCACAGGGTGCTTCCCCCAACCCTTCCTGGTCAGGTGAGAGCAGGACACACACACACACACTCAGATACAGACACACAAACACACACAAAGACAGATACACACACACAGACTGTCAGTTTCAATATTGTCCATTCTTGAGTGAGTTTCAGTTCAAACTCTCAATGATAAATCCTTCATTACCATTTAAGTTACAAAATGATGGAATCCAAACTTAACCATGTATCACAACTGCCAACTACATGAGTGTTTGAGGAAGTTCTTCAATCCAGATTGGATATGGTTCGATTAGGGTTATACAAGATATTGTACAGTAAAATGGAAATCTACATTCTTATCAGATTGGAAATAAGGTTCAACTGTGAATTATGTCAGCATTGAAATGGGATCAGATCGCTATCAGTTAACAGATAAGATAAGATTACAGGCTGGTGTGCACGTCTCCTCTCTGATACCTGCCGTGTGTGTGTGTGTGTGTGTGTGTGTGTGTGTGTGTGTGTGTGCGCGTGTGTGAAAGAGGTTGCAGTGGAATTTGAATTAGAGTCAGAGCCCTGCCTTGGCCTTGAGAATGTTTAAGGCTGCCTACACTTACATAAAAGGATAGATGTCAGAAGCACAGCTTCCACAGATAACACAGTGATAAGACGGGCCAGGCAGCTACTTCACAGCCCATATACCACTGTGTACACCCTCTGGGTGTCCTGTCTGTTCAGGCACATGCCAAAGCACCCTCCTCACGCTCCGGACATTGAAGGGCCCCTTTATAGAACCTTTTATGCAGCACACAGATACACTGTTTTAGACAGTGTCTAGATCTATGTTTTCCACGTAGACATAAAGTGTATGTGCTTGGTTATGTAACTTCACCTCATCGCAGTTGTTCATGTAATGTGGCGTACAGGCAATGCCTTAGTCAACCGTGTCAAGACTTTAAATCATTTGAATGGATGATTGGACTTTTTTGTGACTTCTCGCCTAATCTCTCTCTTCATCCCTATTTTTCTCTTTCTCTCTCTCTCTTCATTCCTCCCTCTCTCTCTCTCTTCTTCCTTCCATAGCTCCAACCAGTTCTCTGGGATATACCTGCTCAGGTGTTTTATCGCTCACGTCACAGGGAACATCCAGCTTGGGGACACGGGACAAAGCTGACCCTAGGCCTTCTGATCATCCTCATCAGCCACCTATGACTGCCCAGAAGAGAGAGAGAGAGTGTGTGTGTGTGTGTGTCTCCAACTGATGGAAAACTGTTGAAACTGACTGGAGATCTGTTGACTCACCCACCCTACTGTGACACTGTGTCCGGGCCGTGATACTGTGTCCGGGCCGTGAGACTGTGTCCGGGCCGTGAGACTGTGTCCGGGCCGTGAGACTGTGTCCGGGCCGTGAGACTGTGTCCGGGCTGTGACACTGTGTCCGGGCTGTGATACTGTGTCCGGGCCGTGACACTGTGTCCAGGCCGTGATACTGTGTCCGGGCCGTGATACTGTGTCCGGGCCGTGAGACTGTGTCCGGGCCGTGAGACTGTGTCCGGGCCGTGACACTGTGTCCGGGCTGTGACACTGTGTCCGGGCTGTGACACTGTGTCCGGACTGTCATACTGTGTATCAAGTATCATTAGGATCAAGTTGAAAGATTCATGCAAGCATGTCTCCTGTCATTATATATCCTCATATATACAGTACATTGAATGTATAGTATTACATATATGTACTTGATGGGGAAACTGACTCTACTGACCTCAAATCTGTTCAAAGGTTTTTTATGCTTATAGATGTGCACTTCCTGTGCACAGACGGAGATTGTTTGAGTTTTTGTTTTCGAATAAAATAAAATAAACAGTGCTTTGGTTGTGCTCTAACTGTGGACTGTGGGTCCCTGACTGTAGATGGTTGTTAACCATTCTCTTCACTCTCTTCTAATGAATAACTAAGTCCTGGAGGAGAACAGGACCTATAGGGGCACCTTAGACGTGCAGTAACATGTTGATATTCACTTCAGTGTTAACACAGAGCCTCAGTAACAATCCCACTTCTACCTATGAAACTGCTTCATGGCAAATCAAATCAAGAATCGAGTCAGTTTTGCTATCAGACATATTATTTACCCGTTTTAGATAACCAATCTTTCTATTATGTTAATTTTCCTATATGTCACCTATTGCTTAAAATGGCGTGCGTTTAAGATATGTGTAACCGCACACTGTTTTATAGCTATCCTATCATTGCACTGCTTTTGTAATAAGGTTCTAACGTAGCTAGTCTGTAACACACACTTTTTAATTCAGCCTTTGACCAACTTCCACGTGGCGAGCCTCTTCTTCCTGCCCTCTGTCGCAGGGCTTTGAAAAAGTTACATATTTCTTAGCGACAGGCGTAGAGCTCGCTTAATTCAAGATCGTCCCGACAGAGAGGTGTTTTTTCCCCTTTACAGTTCACAGTCCTTTTCTTTTAATGTCCCTGTCCCGTTGGCAGTGACGTCCAGAATGCTCACATGCACAGTAGGCATCCCCTCTGTGGTGGCGCGACCGACCTGAGGGTTACATTGCCATGCCTGGAAGAAGACTATAAACATTTTAAGGGCCAATGACTGATAAAAAAAAGAAGATGGTGCAATCAAATTTATTGTACCCGAAGCTGAAACAATGACATTCATCTTTATATGTGCTCGCATTTGGACACTGACCTCATAAAATAACAAACTTCAGTTTTTCCTGTTAATTTTTAATTTTCTCTGATTTTTTTTTCCGCGTCCTCGATTTTAATTATTGGCGGGTGAGTATTAAAGACGAGCACTGCGAGCGTTCGTTCTCAGTGTCGCCCTCTTCGCCGTGGATCCAGGGCAAGACCCAACAGAGGTGCTATCAGGAGTCCTGCAGTCCGCTCTCCTACTCCCCCAGGATCACGACTCCAACGCCTCAGGAATTCTCTGCTCCTCTCCTGCCCTCCCAACACCTTCCCTCCGTGCGCTATGGCCTTGCCCATGACGACTCCATCTCCCGGTGGCGCCTGCCACCCCAACGCCACCGTCTGCTCCGAAAAGTCCTGCCTGGTACCGTCCGACAACTTCAACCAGATCCTGAGCGTGGTTCTCAGCACCGTGCTGACGGTCATGCTGGCCATGGTCATGTTCGCCATGGGCTGCACCGTGGAGGCGTCCAAGCTCTGGGGCCACATCAGACGCCCCTGGGGCATCTTCATCGGCTTCCTCTGCCAGTTTGGCATCATGCCCTTCGCAGCCTTCGCCCTGTCGCTGGCCTTCGACGTGCTGCCTGTGCAGGCCATCGTCATCATCATCATGGGCTGCTGTCCTGGAGGCTCCAGCTCCAACATCATCGCGTACTGGCTGGATGGGGACATGGACCTCAGGTGAGGCTGGGAGGCTGGGGTATGGACCTCAGGTGAGGCTGGGAGGCTGGGGACATGGACCTCAGGTGAGGCTGGGAGGCTGGGGACATGGACCTCAGGTGAGGCTGGGAGGCTGGGGACATGGACCTCAGGTGAGGCTGGGAGGCTGGGGTATGGACCTCAGGTGAGGCTAGGAGGCTGGGGTATGGACCTCAGGTGAAGCTGGGAGGCTGGGGTATGGATCTCAGGTGAGACTGGGGTATGGACCTCATGGTCTTTTATTTAATTATAAGCAATAGGCCTATTCGTTTGCCTATTTTTGTGAACAAGGCGCCTGTATGTCTGTTGACGAGCCGTCATTTGTGTTATCTGTTTTGTCTATCAGTTTGTCTATCAGCAAAAGTTACCTCAGTAGCTAATCACTTATGATCACCAATTCCAATTTGACTAATGTATTTACGATGTGTCATAACACACAGAAGTCATTCACTAAAACATCTGATGTGTGTTGCTGCCCAACGCTATCACAGAGAGGCAATAGACCGACATTCACAAACTCACAATACTCATTTTGTGATCTTCGCGTAGCCTTTCATCCTTTCCGCAGCAGTGCACCTGCATGTGAACGTCGTAACCAACATTGTGCCTACGTTGCATCTGTGTTTCCCTGTTAGCATCAGCATGACAGCGTGCTCTTCCATCCTGGCTCTGGGAATGATGCCGCTGTGTTTGCTCATCTACACCTCCGTCTGGACGTCCGCAGACACCATCGAGATCCCGTACCAGAGCATCGGTAAGAACACCACCCGGGAAGGAACATGTACTGACTTCCGTACATCTTTAGGCCTTAAAATCAAAATCGGCTTTGTTAGCTAAGAATGTACGAATACAAGGAATTTGGCTCCGGTTTACACCGTGCTCTCAATGTACTGACTCACACTGAATAGACGGTGCAAATAAAGTTAATAGTTAATCTAAAATACTACAAAAAAATGACGTCTATATATATATATATATATATATATATATATATATATATATATATAAGACAAGTGTAGAAAATACAAGTGCAAAAGAATAATATTGGACATATGTACTATACATGAAGTGGATGATTATGTACTGTACCATGACGTTAAACCAAGAGCTCCAGTATGAAATGGCATTCACAGACCATCAGTCCTAATTTTGACTTCATTTAATTAATAAACAATGTAATCGTGTCTGTGTGTACCAGTTTTCGTGACAGTAAATTAACAAAGGAATTAGTTGAATGCTGGTCCACACTGCAATTGAGTTGTCCAGTTCTGATGACTGTGTCTCTTGCCCTACAGGCATCACTCTAGTGTCCCTTCTCATCCCTGTGGGCCTGGGAATCCTGGTCAAAAGCAAGTGGCCCAAAGTTGCCAAGAAGATTCTCAAGGTGAGAATGGGCCCACTCCCTCCTGTCTCAAACACCCTGGTTTAACAGCCTGTTGTAAAGATTAGCCAGGCCTTTTAGTAGCCAGTAAGGCCATCGAGTTGGTAGCAGAGATGGGTAGAACAGGTGGTAGCGGGGCAGTGGAGGTGGGAGAGGGGCAGTGGAGGTGGTAGCAGATGGGGGTGGTTGTGGGGTAGTGGAGGTGGTAGCAGATGGGGGTGGTTGTGGGGTAGTGGAGGTGGTAGCAGATGGGGGTGGTTGTGGGGTAGTGGAGGTGGTAGCAGATGGGGGTGGTTGTGGGGTAGTGGAGGTGTATGTGGTTGGATGACGCCACCTTGTGTGTCTGCAGGTGGGCTCCATCATGGGCTTCCTGCTCATCATCATCATCGCGGTGGTGGGAGGCGTGCTGTACCAGTCCTCCTGGACCATCTCTCCCTCGCTCTGGATCATCGGGGCCATCTACCCTCTGGTGGGATTCGGCCTGGGCTTCCTGCTGGCCCGCTTCGTGGGACAGCCGTGGCACAGGTAACCCCTCCCTGTCAGTGTTATGTTTGGTTCGGTATGCGTCAAGGGCCAGATTCAGTTGAACTGTGATTTGATAAAACGTGCATTAGTTTCTTTTTTTACTTGCCAACAAATAACAGGTTCAAACAGGTCTTTTACATTTAGATGTTTACCATATGTATCCAAAAAGTATGTGTTTCTAGAGCAGGGGAATAAACTGCACCTACCAGTCCCTAGTATTCGATCCTAGCTAGTGCTCCCCACGTTCAAATGGAAAGAACAGACCCCATACAACCATGCAGCATCCACAGTCATCTGTGACGGGTGGAACTGTGGTCAGATCTCCTGTTTCTCTTGTGTGTTCAGGTGTCGCACCATCGCCCTGGAGACGGGCTTCCAGAACTCCCAGCTCTGCAGCACCATCGTCCAGTTGTCCTTCTCTGCTTCCGAGCTGGAGGTCATGTTTGCCTTCCCTCTCATCTACAGCATCTTCCAGCTGGTGGTAGCCCTCCTAGCCGTGGGAGGTAAGGACCTGTTGCCAGAGTGCTGTCTTGTCTATAGATATTTAAAAGTCAGGGTTAGGGTTACCGCTTCTGTACAATTTAGGTCATTAAGGATTGTTTTAGCAAGTGTGGTAGGGATATCTACCTGCCCATATTACTTAATCTACGAGAGCTAGTTTGCAGATTCTGTCTATGTTTCCCTATCAGTTTAACTTATTATTATTTATTTTTTAAGATATGTTTTTGACCTTTGTATGGCTTTAATGGACACAGACAGTTAGAGACAGACAGGAAATGTATGGGAGAGAGAGAAAAAAACCTCATACAGAAACGACCCGAGCCGGAATCAAACCCGGGCCATTGCGTTTGTGCCTCAGTCTGATTAGCACACAGGGGCGCCCCTGCCCTGGCGGTTGTAACGTGGGTTGTAACGTGGGTTGGCTTCAGGCTGAGTTTTGGCTGATGTTTGATGTCGTTCCTCCCTGCCCCAGGCTACCAGACGTACAAGAGGAGCTGTGGTTCGTCCCGGGCGAGCGGGGAGGGGGACGCAGAGGCCCCCTCCTCTGGAGAGAAGAAGGAGTACGAGCTGGACAACGACGCCTTCGAGTGTGACGAGAATGCAAACACGGGGGTCAAAGGGAAGGTCACCCCCCTGTGAGGAGCTGCAGCCCCCGGCTCACTGGCAACACCAGGAAACAGTCAAGCAGTGACTTTAAGTGAAAAACTAATAATTGTTTATATCCGTTACACACGGACGCACTGGTAACACCATGCCAGCCCCCTTCAAGCTCCTGAGACACACAGCGAGTAACACTGACGACAGTAAAACATTGACGCCCTCTACTGGCGGGAGGTGTGCATGACAGGTACCACCGTCACTCCATTTTTATTTATTTTTGATTTAGATGTATTCATTTAGCAGAAGCTCTTATCCAGAGTGACTTACAGTAAGTACAGGGACATCCCCCCGGAGCAAGTAGGGTGAAGTGCCAAAGACACGTCATTTTGCACGGCCATGAATCGAACCGGCAACCTTCTGATCAGTTGCCCGATTCCCTAACCGGTCAGCCATCTGACTCCCCGTCTCATCTACTTCCGTGAAGCTGTACCTCGTTTAGAAGGGATGTGTTCATTGGGGCCATCTTAGGTGAGGACGTTTTCAGGCCCACCCTGCCTCACATTTTACAAGCGTATATACATGCAAAACTTTATATAAATATATGTGTATATATATATAAATATCTCAACAGGATAGGGTTAGGGTTGCGATGCTGAATTGTTCTGAGTTTGGTCGTGCTTTGGGTCTAAGTATCTTCCTTGAAGACAACATCATCTTTGCTCTACCAAAGACAGACTTACTTTTCAATTCAGTTTCTGAACAACAAGAGAAATAAACTGTACATATTTAACGTAATTTATTAGCGTTGGGCTCAAAAAACATATATAACATTCTATTTAAATTGCAGTATATTGTTTTATTCAGGGTTCCTACTATACTCCAGTTAATATAAGGCTTCATGAGTACCAAAAGTACTCATTCATTCATATGTTTTAAGATATTATAATTATAATTCAATTATAATTTAAATGGTGTTTTATTGTATTTTAAGTGTATACTCTGGAGCATATTTTGTATCCTTTCTAAATATAAAAATATTCCTGCTAAGCCTAGAAATGATCTGAATCTAATTCTTTGTACCATGATATTTTTATATTTATATGTGTATTAGCTACTTCCTCAATAAAATGTGTTTTCTTTTTATCAAACTGTTGTATTGTATTCCAATGGAAGAGCACATATGCTTCTTGGTAACAGTAAGTCCCAAGGGAAAAATCATTTTATCTTTTGTAAATGGGAAAAGCATTCAACTAAATTACAAGTTACATCGTTTTATGGATGGCTCTTACAAAATCTGTATTTAAAAACAGTCCACAAAATCCTCCTCTTCTTGATACAGTTACCCTAAGTATAACCACATGCAGAAATACATGAATAGATCTTACAATAACTGCATATAAAAACATTAAGTAAAATATGGTTCTTAAAGTCCACTTCAGCATTTGAGCTATCTGACATTAGATAACTGACATGTATTGCTACTACACTTAAAATGTAATCAATATTATTTTATTACCTATGAAATTACATGTAATTACATGACATTCATCAACATCTGTCATAACTTGTGTAAAACAGCATAGGCAAGGGCTAAAAAACTACTTACAACGTAACAGTAAAACCTATATTTTATCTTTAAACTAATTTTATATTAGGCATGGTCGAAATACCAGATTAGCATTTGGGAAGAGGAACTGAGTTTCAAAGACAAAAACAGCATGTTCTTATTAAGATAGTAGATAAACAAATAAAGAAAATCCTCCTCTTCTTGATTCAGTTACCCCAAGTATAACCACATGCTGACCTGACATGAATGGCTCTTACAATAACTGTATATAAAAGCATTTAGTAAAATGTAGTTCTTAAAGTCCACTTCAGCATTTGAGCTAGCTAACATCAGATAACTGACATAAAATGTAAAAAATATTATTTTATTACCTATGAAATTACATGTAATTACATGACATTCATCAACATCTGTCATAACTCAAGTTTAACACAGCATAGACAAGGACTAAAAAACGAATTACAATGTAACAGTAAAACCTATATTTTCTCGTTAAACAAATTTTTTTTCATGAACGGTTGAAATACCAGATTAGCATTTGGGAAGAGGAACTGAAAAATTCAGAGACAAAAAACAGCATGTTCTTATTTAGATAGTAGATAAACATCTCTGGTTCTTCTCGTGTTGCTTTAAACACAACATTTACAAACACATTCTATCACTGATCAGTTTGAACTACTCTTCACTTCACAGTGGTTTCAGAACAACATAGCGTGACATAAAGAAGCAGACTGCAGAAAGTCAGTTAAGATTGACATGTTATAAGACCAACATTGGATGAAGACGTCATTTCACATCCTGAATTTTATGAATTATTTTTATTGAGTACTTTTCTAGAGAAGATGACTTTTGCATTTTACCATCTCTGGATTCTGTGTGTTTGGATTGAGACAGTTTTTACATGGATGCATCCAAAATGTTACATTTATGACATTGAAGACAGAAAGGAGACATTTCCGTTATGTTTAGGATACTCTGGATACACGGCTGATTGTAACTATGTCAACTCCATTGAGGAAGATTTAACTGGACTCCCTCCTGGTCTGAATAACATCTGCATCTCCGTGACAACAAGGAGCAATCGTTCTCTCCACATGGGGGTTTTCTCACAGTTTCAGGATCTGAAGTTTTTACAGATAGATGGCTGCTTTACTCAAATTCTACCAACCGGTGGTGTTCAGGGTCTCCCAAGTCTACAGCATCTCATGTTGGACGGAAAACAGACTGGTAAAACAGGAGAGTGCTGTCATGGTAACTTTGATGCACATTCATTCAGTGATCTAGTAAACCTAAAAACAATGACAATATGTAATTACAGAATATCTGCAATGGCACCAGATATTTTCAATCTAATGTTTGATTTGCAGACTTTATCCATATACGAATGTTGTGTTCATGAGTTGTCAGAAATACTGTGCAGAATAATGAATATAAAATCACTGCATGAGCTGTTAATCACAGCATCAGAAGTTGAAGAGATACAACCTGTAAACTGCTCTGTCCTGATTGGTAACAGCAGCATACCACCTGTTTTACTAGCCAACTTAAAGACATCAAGTTTAAGTGTTGGTCATATTAAGGTTTTAGAAGAGGGTGCACTAACATGGCTTAAAAACCTGTCGTGGTTTGAAGGAACATTTAGTCAAGATATCCTGGTACGTATTCCCTTGTCAGGCCTGGAGCAAATCAGCACCTTAAAGGGTTTTCCTTTTAACATCAGAGAGGAAATTGACTTCAAATTGATTTGTGATGTTGTTTTTAAAATGTCTGTAAAGAAGATTGATTTGTCAGGTTATAATTACAGGTCTGCATCCACCAGTGTCAGTTCTTGTACAGGACTAGAGAACATGGTTCTCGAAGGCCGGGGTAGAGAACACCCTATACCATTTACTTTCAAATTAGATTTAATTACTGGTCTGAAAAATCTCAAAGAGTTGTTCGTTTTCTGGATAGGACAAAGGCCTGATATGGGGGATCTCTGTTCCCTCCACACAAAGACTATATCAAAGTTGACAAAACTTGGATTACGCATCTATTTAGAAAAGTTAGTTGCAAAACAATTTAGCTGTTTCAGACACCTCCAGTATTTGGATGTATCAAATAATACAATTTCATACATTGAAGCTTCAGCTTTCTTTGGATTGAATAAATTAGAGTTCTTGTATATGAAAAACAACAAATTAACAGATATAAAAATGAACACATTTTTGGGTTTAGAAAAGTTGACATTAATAGACGTGACTGAGAACCCACTTGTCCACATCGAGGCAGGGTCATTTTCACATCTTGGCAGTCTGAGCCGAGTGTTTCTTGGAAACCTACACCTCCCTCCATCACAGACGATGATCAAGCTGAATCTGTCAGATATCTTCCGCAGCAGCCTTAGTCAGCTGACTCAGCTGTACATTAGTTCAGGTATGAGGCCAATGCAGCTGGCGATTGGGGCTTCTGTTTCCTCCAATCAGAACCTGAGTCTCCAACTGAAGGGTCAGACTGTGACATTTGAGGACTGTGATGGGCCATTCTTTGGGTCTGTGGTCCATCTGAAAGCTGACACAGAGCAGATCCTTTGTGGATCAGAATTCATAGGAAGGTTCTTCCAGTCTTTGGAGACATTTGAGTTTAGGTCCAAGCTCTCAGCGAAAAGTATAGATTTGACACCATTGAATAAGATGGTTCAATTGAGGAAGCTGATTTTGACAGAAGTGGATCTTTCAAATCAGACATCCGCTGATGCTATTTTTCACAATCTGACCAAATTGGAGGAACTGAAACTTTTGGCATGTAGGTTAAACATCTTAGAGGGTAGTTTAACAAAAGACCTTAGATCTTTAAGAATATTTTCTTTGCAGATGAGAAACATCTATAATGTGATCTACAGCTTCACAGAACCTCTTGTTAGTCTAAAATACATTAAGTTTTCTGAATTTGAGACTTTCTGCAGTTGTGACAACGCCTGGCTTGTGCCCTGGGCAAAGAATCAGAAACAGGTTGAAGTGATTATAAATTCCTTAGAGGGACAGGAATATGATGTAAACAGTCTTAAATGCTTGTCAGACAATGGGATGGACAGACTGAACTTCCTCAAGTACTCAGAGGCCAACTGCAGTTCAGATCCTGGCTTTGTACTGTTTCTTGCCACCAGCCTCGGGGTCCTGTTGTTCATGCTGGTGGTGCTGCTCCACAACCTGGCTGGACACTACCTCGTCCCCCTCTACCACATCACCCTGGGCTGGCTGTCTGAGGCCATGCGCTCCAACAGCAGACGGCGCTACCACTATGACGTGTTCGTGTCCTACAGTGGAAAGGACGAGCGCTGGGTAGTGGAGGAGCTGCTGCCCAACCTGGAGCAGAGAGGACCTCCTTTCCTGCGCCTCTGTCTGCACAGCAGGGACTTCCAGCTGGGGAAGGACATCGTGGAGAACATCACCGAGAGCCTCTACCGGAGCCGTCACACCCTCTGCTTGGTCAGCCGCCACTACCTCCACAGCAACTGGTGCTCCCTGGAGATGAGGCTGGCCACCTGCCGTCTGCAGGCCGAGCACAGGGACGTGCTCATCCTGGTCTTCCTGGAGAAGATCTCCCCTCGCCGGCTATCCGTCCATCACAGGCTGGCACGGCTGGTAAAGACTAGGACCTATCTAGACTGGCCCCAGGAACCAGGTCAGCAAGAGGCCTTCTGGGTCAAACTGTGGACTAAACTGAAACCTCCAAGCCAAGACTGACATTTCCAGGAGTACTTTTCAAATCAACTTCTGTTTTAGGATAAGGGATGAGGTTACATTAAGGTAACAGTGGTGTACTATTTATAACTTTGTGCTTGCACATCTTCAGAAAACACAAAAACAATTCTCAATCTATGGCCTACAGGACGATAAAAATTACACTTTGCAGTAATCTGTGGTTACTTTGAATAATTGTTTTTTTATTTGGATGTTTCAACTCTTGGAAAAAGTTTAATATGACACACACAAAAAAAATGGCTGACTGAATGGTGGATGCTTTAAAACTGTATATGATCTATTAACATCCTATCATCCTAAAATCTTGTCTCAGAAATCTAAGGAAGCAAATATGTCATCTATATCATTTAAGTTGGCAGAGGGGGTGGTCTCTTCTGAGGGTTCATGCACCTTCTCAATTCTGCTAATATCAGACCGATCTTTTTGTTCAGACAGATTCTCCAATGGGTCCACAAAAGACAACACTGCAGATTTCTGCCTCCGTCTGTCGGATAGTTTTCTGTGAACACCGACTTCTTTCTTGATCAATCGGAGTCTAGTTTTAGGGTGTGCCCTCCGCCACATTGTGATTGGTTCCTGGCAGGTCCTGGGAGGGGCTTGTTTCCCTGCCAACGCCCAGCTGACTTGCAGTTTGTAGCTTCTTAACTTCCTCTGAACACTGGAGTCCAAGAATAAACATGCATGTAGATGAATCATCCTTTCAAAATTCTTAAAAAGGACAATTTCTCTGAACTTCACCTTTCAATAAATTCTGGAGACTAGGACAGATGGACGTTTGAAAGTTGTTTTTGACTTAATTTATAGAAGCTGGCATGGTTAACAAGGTTGCAGTGCAATTATGTAGCTTAACATAGGCCCATTTACTAGCTCAGGTTCCAACAACTCACCACCTGGCTCCACGATGTGCAGGTCCCAGTCCACCCTGGCTGAATGTGTGCTAGTGCATGTGTGCTAGTGCATGTGTGCTAGTGCATGTGTGCTAGTGCATGTGTGCTTGTGCATGTGTGCCAGTGCATGTGTGCCAGTGCATGTGTGCCAGTGCATGTGTGCCAGTGCATGTGTGCCAGTGCATGTGTGCCAGTGCATGTGTGCCAGTGCATGTCATTTGTATGGGTGGGTCTAAATAACTAAACTGAAAATCTCCCTTACACAGTAGCCTAACAGGGTTGGGGCAGTATTTTAATGTTCTAAATACCTGTATCCTGCGGCTTCTAGATGTTTCATCCGCCGACAGCTCAGGTGCAGGAATGCCAGGCGTCTAGTCTCCTGTTGAAGCCTCTGACGTTTGCACCAGCGAAACATTTCCTCCAGGTGTGAAGACATGGCACTGAATGTACCTGCTGCTTTCACAGGCTTTAAGAACTTCCTCTTTTGATCGACCGTGATGGCACCCTGCGAGGAGAACTGTTCCGGTTCTATTGATGCCTACAATAGTGGAATATAAACATTTCATACAGAAATCACAAATTATACAAAAATCACAAATTATGCAATCATTACAAATTATTGGATGATCATTTAAATGGTTGATAATGATTTAATTTATTGTAATTTTCTTCTATATAAAATAATTTACTGACATCCCAAAACAAGAATCAGGCTTACCTCAGTGATAATGCCATGGTTTTGTTTTACCAAAGCCTTCACATTAAATCCAGGCACACCTTGAAAGGAGATATATACTTAACAAATTGCCCAACACCAAAACATACTCAACAAAAACAAGCGCAGATTACCATTGCCTTGCCATTTGCTAGCTACCTGAATCACCCATTCTTTGGAACAAGACTGCTTCTCCCAGATCGATTCTCCGACTCATGTTAGCGCGATGTAAACCCCCCAACTGCTTCGTCTCCTCCCTCTCAGACAGCCTGGTGAGCCAGGGGCACCCTGGTCCAGCATGGGGGAGTTCCCGCTTCACCAGGCCAGGGAAGTCAGAGGTTCCCAGTAACTGGGTGATGTCTAAGGGCAGGGTGAAGTCTCCTAGGGAGGGCAAGGGCTGAACCTGGGACACCTCCTGCAGAAACCCCATGAGATGTTGGTAAAGAGGGGCCAGGGTGCCCAGGATGCCCCGGAAAAACACCCTAAACAGCCAAATCCATACAACAGATGTCAACAGCAGTGGGGATTGTACAGGAAAAACAAAATTATTTCTAGGTAGACATTTAAAAAAACAGATAATGTCATGCTGTGTGCCTGAAAGTGCTCTTCCAAGCTTGTGGAGTATTTACTAGGTGGTGGTGGTGTGTGTGGTGTGCATACATCCCTGGGTAGGTATTTGCATGCATATGATACTTCCCATTCACAAACACCCTACTTACCATAGTCGACTGACCATGCTCGTGAGTATCACATTGAAGATGATGAATTCTTTACATCGGAGATGTTGCCTTGCGAGTCTGATTAATATGAAGGTCAAGGCAAAAAAAACTAACATTGTAACCAATTAACACACTACTATGCGTATGCACATACTTTATATGTTGGGTGTATACTTCTACATGCTATGTGTATGCACACACATGCTTTGTTTATGCTATGTGCGTTCCTTGTTCTTTGGAAGGATACATGAAGGCTCTGGTACAGTGGTAGAGAAGGCATCTCATCAGGCTGGAAGCTCCCAGAACTTTGAGACAGAGCCACTCCAGCATTGGCTGACTAGGGACGGCACATTGGCCCACCTTGATAGCAAGCTGCCTGCAGACAACGGCAAAGCACACCACGATGTACCACATTCTTGAAAACGGCTTGTTTAAACACGGTACTGATTTGGGAGCATTTGGGACGTGAAGCTACCTTTGCATATGATTTGGACATAGTTCCCTCAGGTCCTGGAGGGCTGTTTCCAACTTCATTTCTTTCAATCGGTTGATGCATTGTTCAATCTGAGGAAAACAGGGATTTGTAAATCAATAATATTCCCCATATAGCCCATAAATAGTATAGGCCTAAATCTTTAATCCCTTCTAATATCTTTGTCATAAAATGTTGTGTATGTAGTGAATTAACCAGGCGACCAGCATGAAACAATCCTTACGCCTACCTGTTTCAATACTCTGAAAGGCTTGTGCTGTTTGAATGCGTTTTTAAATGCATAAAGCAACTCGTACAGAACGCGTATCTCAGTTTGAAGAACTTGACTCTTAAGCAACTTCAGGACTTTGATATTCTCTTCTTGAATATTGTTTAGAGTTAAACCTGGGGAGATCACAAAGCATGTACGAAATAAGATCAACATTGCAAGGTTTCGAAGGTAACTGTCTAAACTACTTCTACAGAATATGAACTAGGAAAGTAGATTAGCAATACATGCCCCACGTGGGTAACTTGGCTCCAACTAACCTAGTTGTGGGATAGCGTACTGGCATGTTATTCTACGAGAAACAACTTTGCAAATAAAACATTCATGCACTAAACATATTGAGCACAGTATTTATATGTAAATTACCTGTTACATAAGTGAAAGGTATACGAACGCTTGAAACAGCACTTGGAAAAGGAATGTTTATTCTGTTCCACCGTTCTTCGGCCATGCTGAATTCTCAGCACAAACACGGAAGTACATGTATACACCAATCAGAATCGAATACGCATTTACGTCAACATTTGGTTTAAAGATACAGTGCAAGACTATCGCTAGCTATCTCTTTGCCATGTGCTTCATGAAAGAAAATGTGAATGCCTGTAACCAGACCCATCTGCCATGCCACCCAGGCTACTTGCTACATTGTCGGATAACATTTTATTTACAGTTGATTTACTATTTGGATGTAGATAACAACTATGCTATACCACGTCATATTTGGGAAAACAATACACACATAAATCAATTAATGATGTCATGAACAGTAATCTAGACCACAAAGCGTCAGGTGTGCTGCAAAACCCAGGAGAGGACCCGTGAGTTCACTTCATCCATGACAGATTCCTCGGCCCTCCCCTTCAGTGTGAGACCATGGCTGGCCCCTTCCACCCAGTGCACAGTAGCAGGTGCCGTCATCTCCTTCACCACATCCTCCAGGAGAGTCTGCACAAAGGTCACAAAGTGTTTGTTGTGAGAGTGGAAAACAATACCAAAACACATGTATGTAATGTCTGTCATTAAAAGACTAAAGGGTGTTTCTGAACAGGAACAGAACAATGGTAGAGCTATAATGTGCAAGATGACTAAAATGCAAGGTGTGTTGCGGTGATTGATGTATGCGGGTCGACACTGTGGTGGTTCCTGATCCATTCTCACCCTGTCACACATGTTGTCCTTGCTGCCCGAGACAAAAAGCACAGGCACCTCTACAGGCAGCCCCCGAAGGTCCTCACTCCTCTGGCAGTGCATGTGTTTCTGGCCTGGGGGGTACAGGGGGAAGGACAGACAGACCAGGCCCTGGACAGTCCCCTCGCTGAGCTGCCTGGCCAGGGCAGAGGCTACACGAGACCCCATAGACCGGCCTGGTGGAGGAGGGGTTACAGCAGCTGATTACCAAATGGTTATTTGCCTTAAACTGCGGTAGAATGGAAGCAAATCAGTGACGTAATGTTTTGAATTTTAAAAGGCATTGAATACTAATAGTATTTCAATTTAAACACCACTAAATTTGTTGGTTTTGAATTTACCTCTTTAATATTGAAATATGAATTTATTTCAATGTTTTCAACAAATCTGATCCCCCTCCCCCCCCCCCCCCAAAAAAAAAATGTGTATGCTGCTTTGTGATCCATTACGTAGGCCTACATACAATCTTTATTATACATACTGCACTCACCACAAATAAATATTTTTCTTAGTGTGAATTGCTTGAGGTCTTGAACATAATCCTGCAAAATGAAAAATATATGGACGTGAAATGACTTTATATTTATGGGAAATTTGATAAACTGTCTTAATATTATAATAACGATCGCAATCGTCTCATCTTCTTAAACAGTATCATTTACTTTGCTGATAATTATTATCAGACCTATTTTACAAATGATAGGCTTAAGTCATTTGGGGTTTTGAAGTGGCTGTAGCATCTTAGAATATTTGTTAATTCTTACCCAAACGGCATGATAAGCCTTAAGCCTGTAAGCAAAATTTAAACCTTTACACGTGAAGCGGAGACAAACGATCCCTTTCGAGGCCGCAGCATGAGCCATAGAAACCAGATGTTTGAAGTTCATATCACCACCAGCACCATGCGTAAGTATCATAGCTGTGCGGACATTACTCGACTCTGTAGGAATGGTTAACGCAGCATCGAGATGTTTCGTCCCAAAAGGTACAAGCAGCTTTTCCTGCAAATAAATATAAACTACCAATTAAAAAGTCAGCTCTATGGTGTTAGCGACCATATATCCTACAAAAGCGATTCATCACCTCGTAAAACAGTTCCATTTGTTTAACCCGCGGTTTGTTCTCTTGTCAATTTCCGACGTGCTGTATAAAAGACATAGTCTGCCGATAATATATCGACATCTAGTGTAAGGGGGTCGCAATTTTTGGGGCACAGAACAATGTGCCTTTGGAAAGTAGTCTAATAGTCTAAAGGTGTTGTAAAATTGATCCGTCAATTTTTAATCGAATTGTTTATAGCCTACATTTATGACTGAAGTCTTAACACAAATACTTACAGGCCCTTTACTGCTGTAGGACGCACTAAACTGAGCTCATGCTGTTCCCGTTCTCCTTTGATTGTCCATGATGTCTCGAGAACTCTGTCTACTTGTCATTGTACAACAGTACAGTACCGTTCAGTTAAAGTATAGTACTGTGTAACTGTGCTTTAACTGTGGATGTCTTAAGACTGTGTCTGCCTTTACCTACGGAGTTTGATCTTAAAAAGTGACATTACAAACAAATTATTAACGACTGTCTTCAAAATAAATCTACCTGCAAACCTTATTATTATGTTGTTATCGAAGGATTGGGAAGCAAGCACAAACTTTGTACAAACATAAAAAAATATTTAATATAAAAATTTGCAAGTTAACATATCGAGCAAGAGGCAACAATACAATTAGTAACAACAATCACTTAACAATACACGTACAAACAACAATGCAAAACACAAGACTAATCAGAGTTCAGTCCAAACATCTTAAGGCTGTAAAACAAAACAAAAAAATAATGTCACAAACTTGATCTGGGAAAGGGTTAGTGTCAGGGTATTAAAAGTTATGTTTTTCAAACAACGTGATATAAAATCACGACAAATGTAGGACCTACCTAATATCCTACTGATGTAATATCCTGCTTGTGGCCTTCATCCCTTACACTAACCCAAACCCTAACCCCCAAACAGTAGTTGATTTGAAAAGTACTCCTGGAAATGTCAGTCATGGGTTGGAGGTTTCAGTTTAGTCCACAGTTTGACCCAGAAGGTCTCTTGCTGACCTGGTTCCTGGGGCCTGTCTAGATAGGTCTTAGTCTTTACCAGCCATGCCAGCCTGTGATGGCTGGACAGCCGGCGAGGGGAGATCTTCTCCAGGAAGACCAGGATGAGAACGTCCCTGTGCTTGGCCAGCAGACGGCAGGTGGCCAGCCTCATCTCCAGGGAGCACCAGTTGCTGTGGAGGTAGTGGCGGCTGACCAGGCAGAGGGTGTGACGGCTCCGGTAGAGGCTCTCGGTGATGTTCTCCACGATGTCCTTCCCCAGCTGGAAGTCCCTGCTGTGCAGACAGAGGCGCAGGAAAGGAGGTCCTCTCTGCTCCAGGTTGGGCAGCAGCTCCTCCACCACCCAGGGCTCGTCCTTTCCGCTGTAGGACACGAACACGTCATAGTGGTAGCGCCGTCTGCTGTTGGAGCGCATGGCCTCAGACAGCCAGCCCAGTGTGATGAGGTTGTGACCAGCCAGGTTGTGGAGCAGCACCACCAGCATGAACAACAGGACCCCGAGGCTGGTGGCAAGAAACAGTACAAAGCCAGGATCTGAACTGCAGTTGGCCTCTGAGTACTTGAGGAAGTTCAGTCTGTCCATCCCATTGTCTGACAAGCATTTAAGACTGTTTACATCATATTCCTGTCCCTCTAAGGAATTTATAATCACTTCAACCTGTTTCTGATTCTTTGCCCAGGGCACAAGCCAGGCGTTGTCACAACTGCAGAAAGTCTCAAATTTGTCAAACATCATGTACTTTAGACTAACAAGAGGTTCTGTGAAGCTGTAGATCACATTATAGATGTTTCTCATCTGGACAAATAATATTTTTAAAGATCTAAGGTCTTTTATTAAACTACCCTCTTAAGATGTTTAACCTACATGCCAAAAATTTATATTGATTGATGGATATTTTTGTTAGGTTTACTAGGTCACTGAATGAATGTGCATCAAAGTTACCATGACAGCACTCTCCTGAGTTACCAGACTGATATCCATTCAACATGAGATGCTGTAGACTTGGGAGACCCTGAATACCACCGGTTGGTAGAATTTGAGTAAAGCAGCCTTGTATCTGTAAATACTTCAGATCCTGAAACTGTGAGAAAACTTCCATGTGGAGAGAACCGTTGCTCCTTGTTGTCACGGAGATGCAGATGTTATTCAGACCAGGAGGGAGACCAGTTAAATCTTCCTCAATGGAGTTGACATGTCTACAATCAGCCGTGTATCCAGATTGTCCTGAGCATGACGTAAAAGTCCTCTTTCCATCTTCAATGTCATCAATGTAACATTTTGGATGCATCCATGTAAAAACTGGTTGAATCCAAACACAGAGAATCCAAAGATGGTAAAATGCAAAAGTCATCTTTTCTGGGAACGTTAAAATAATTCATAAAATTCAGGATGTGAAATTACGTCTTCATTTAATGTTAGTCTTGTCAGATGACAATTTTAACTGACCTTCTGCTGTCTGCTTCTTTATTTAACGCTATGTTGTTTTGAAACCACTTTGAAGTGAAGAGTATTTCAAACTGATCCGTGATAGAATGTGTTTGTAAATGTTGTGTTGAAAGCAACACAAGAAGAACCGGAGATGTTTATCTACTATCTAAATAAGAACATGCTGTTTTTTGTCTCTGAATTTTTCAGTTCCTCTTCCCAAATGCTAATCTGGTATTTCAACCGTTCATGAAAAAAAAATTGTTTAACGAGAAAATATAGGTTTTACTGTTACATTGTAATTCGTTTTTTAGTCCTTGTCTATGCTGTGTTAAACTTGAGTTATGACAGATGTTGATGAATGTCATGTAATTACATGTAATTTCATAGGTAATAAAATAATATTTTTTACATTTTATGTCAGTTATCTGATGTTAGCTAGCTCAAATGCTGAAGTGGACTTTAAGAACTACATTTTACTAAATGCTTTTATATACAGTTATTGTAAGAGCCATTCATGTCAGGTCAGCATGTGGTTATACTTGGGGTAACTGAATCAAGAAGAGGAGGATTTTCTGAGTCTTCTAACATTTTTTTATTATTATTATTATTATTTATCATACTTAGAATATAACCTCTTTCTTCTAGTCCTTTTAGCACATAGACATGTTGTATAACCATATATGTTTGGAAACAACACCCTAAACAGACATAGCCTACCGGTAATATATCCACATCTACTGTGAGGAGCATGGTGCATTTGGAGAGTAGTCAAGACATGTGACTGTGAAGGTCCTATACTTATTAAAAAATGTATAATTTTTGTTGTTGTTGTTTTTTGGGGGTAAATGTATAACTCATCTTAACACGTGTTGACAGACCCTTTCCTGCTGTATGACACTATACTGAGCTCAGCTGGGTCCCGTTCTCCTTTGATCGTCCATGATGTCACTAGAACCAGGGGCGTTGCTAGACCCTTTTTACTGGGGAACGTGCCCCAGTATGAATCTGCTGTAACCCAGTTAAATCTCATTTCCTCTTTGGTAATTTCATCCAAAACACACATACCAACCCTTTTGGATTTTTTTTCCAAAACACACTAGAACTCTGTCTTCTTTTCAAAGTCATCGTACAACAGTGCAGTACAGTAAAGTATAGTATAGTATAGTAGGCCTACAGTAAGGTATAGTACTGTGTAACTGTGTTTTAACTGTGGATGTCTTCTGTGTCTGCCTTTACCCACAAAGTTTGATCCTAAAAAGTGACATTACAAACTAAATATTTATGACTCATCAACACAAATCTAATTGTATACCTTATTATTATGTTGTAAACAAAATATTGGGAACTAAACACAATCTTTGTATAAACATAGAAAAATATTAATTGTAAAAATGTGCAAAGTAACATATTGAGCAGGAAGCTGTAATACAATTAATAACAACGATCACTTAACCATACATGTACAAACAATAAAGCAAAACACAGGATTAATCAGAGTTCAGTCCGAACATCTTAAGGCTGTAAAACAAAACAAAAAAATTATGTCACAAACTGGATCTGGGAAAGGGTTAGTGTCAGGGTATTAAAAGTTATGTGTTTCAAACAACGTGATATAAAATCAGGACAACTATAGGATCTACCTTATTTCCTACTGATGTACTGTCCTGCTTGTGGCACTCATCCCTACCCCAAACCCTAACCCCCAAAACAGTAGTTGATTTGAAAAGTACTCAGTAGTTCAGAGTGAACAGCTCTTGTAGTGATTGTATATTCATTATTCTGCACACTATTTGAGTAAAGCAGCCATCTATCTGTAAAAACTTCAGATCCTGAAACTGTGAGAAAACCCCCATGTGGAGAGAACCATTGCGCCTTGTTATCACGTACATGCAGATGTTATTCAGACCAGGAGGGAGTCCAGTTAAATCTTCCTCAATGGAGTTGACAAGGTCACAATAAGCTTGGTATCCTGCTTCAATGTTCCCATAATGGTCTGTGCAAAGGTCCACTCTTTCTTCAACATCAAAAGTTTGACATTTTGGATGTATCCATGAACCAACTGTATGAATCCAATGAAACAGGATGCCGTGTTGGAAAAGTGCAGATTTCATCTTTTCAACAAAACGATAATGTAATGTATCGGAAAATATCAAATTGAAGTGGTGAAATGTTCCTTTGATGCAGTTTGTTTGGAAGCTGGTGCTCTTTTGCGCATTATGATTTTGCAGTCGTGTCGGAGCAGGAAGGAAATAACAAAAACATCTTCTGCCATTGAAATGCTGCAGTCAGTGAAACGAATATTTTCGGTATTTGTGTGCATGTTAATTGCAGAAGTTGCATTTGCATCAACAGTTTTAGCTGAACATAAAACAAGTGATGAGAAGAGGGAGTTGTATGTGGCTATGTCAGGGTGTCTGGTCTGCATGTGATTATACTTGGGGTAACTGTGTCAAGAAGACTTTACCTGCAGAGTTTGATCCTAAAAAGTGACATTACAAACTAATTATTAACGACTGTCTTCGACATAAATCTACCTGCATACATTGTTATTATGTTGTTAATGAAGGATTGGGAAGTAAGCACAAACTTTGTACAAACCTAGAAAAAATATTTATTGTAAAAATGTGCAAAGCAACATATTGAGCAGGAGGCAGCAATACAATTAGTAACAACAATCAATAAACAATACATGTACAAACAATTAAGCAATTGTTTGATATTATAACACAGGACCGATCAAAGTTCATCTTTAGGCTGTAAAATAAAACAAAAAATGTATGTCACAAACTTGATCTGGGAAAGGGTTAGTGTCAGGCTCATAAAAGTTATGTTTTTCAAACAATGTGATATAAAATCACGATATAAATGTGCCGCATTTCAATGCATTTGTTATGGGTTTCTGATGAATCCACTATTAAAAACATCAACAGCAAAAATCTTAAATATTATAAAAAGACCATCCATGAACGTGGAGACTGCGGTTCAGGACTGACAGTATTTAGTCAGAGTCTCCCCATAAATGAATAAAACAATTTGACAGAATCCACTTCACTCGTGTCACTTTTCAAATCAACCTTGGACAGTCTGCTCATAAAAAGATTCCTGGCTCATTTCTCTAAATTGTGTTCTCTGTCGATCCTAATCAGCTGCTATATAAACACAAGAGTCTCGGTTCAAGGCCAAGCAGCAGCAGATATTCTAATCCCTCGCGCTGTCCTGGCCATAGAAAGATATAAAGGCCTTATATATCTATATATATCTATGTTCCTGGCCTCCACAGGCCTGCTTCCCTGTCTGAGGGCAGTACTGCCATGGGTCTTCTAACAGACAGCCACGCTCATGAGCAGCCAGAACGGGCTGGGATCTGATCGGCATCGGTGTCATGGAAACGCTGGTGTGACTGTTCTTTGGAATGTACTGTAGCTGTGCTCTGCAGCTCATCAAGTATCCATGACAACACCACTTTCAGGTTGAAAGCGTCAACGGATCAAGACTATTTATTATTATCTAGATAAGATCTATTATTGTTATTATTTTATATATATATATATATATGATGCAGGAGCGTGGGTTTGTTTTCACAACTTTTAACATAACTACCTAACTAAATAACTGACGATACAGCTGTCTAATTTTCTTTAATAAAAAGCCTGTGTGTGTGGGGGGTGGGGGGGGGGGGGGGTGGGGAGGGAACGACGACACATATTTGCCTGTTTTCAGAAATGAAACCTGTGCCTCTGTTTGAATGAGACCCAAAGTGAGCCTCCAGGTGTTGCTTAGCGCCGCTGCTTACCGGTGTTCTGTGGCAGGAGCAGGGGAAGAGCTCCTCCGAGGGCTGAGGAACCCTCTCCATCCCCTCTCGAACCCTGGGCTCCCTCACCTGCAGCTTGGCATACTCCTGCAGACGAACCAGAAAACAGGGATTAAAAATCGCCGTTCTGTAGGTGTCCGAAAGAATATTATAGATGTTATTTTTTATAAATCATTAAGCGAATAACTGAAACAATCGTGTTTTCAAATATCCCTCAATAAGACTGTAATCAATAGATCTAGAGTAAATACATTTTCACACACCATTTGCACAGCTGGTGTAAGCAAAGTAAGCAAAAAGGCATTCGTACTGACAAACGTCTGCGCAGACGCACTGTAATCGTCACGGTAACTTCAAACCATGCCAAACTCCAGCAGGTAGCTGCATGCCCTGTGACCCCCCCCCACACCTTCCCATCTACAGAGCATAAACCTTTATGACTGACATTCTACTTTGAGACAGAAAGTGTGTTTAAACACAAGTTCTTGAACTGCAGGCTTATGGGGTCCAATAAAGTATTGTTGGGCCACGTTGCAACCATCCAAGATGTCCCATTCTCATGAAGGTAATAGGGCAAGGCAGTGTCCAGCCATCAATGTCCCCTCAAATATTTTATAACTAGCGTGTTAAAGTAGGTGCTCAAATGAAGCTAAATCATTTGTCAGTGAGACAAGATAATATTATTTGATGAGATATGTTGACATAAAAATATCTAGACATAAAAATGTATCCATATGACTACATTTTAAATAATTAGATACACTTTTTAAAGAAAAGGCCGTGAAAAAAAGACCTAAGTTTATATACTTTATATTGTACTAAAAGGCAGAAATGGTGTATTTAAATAAATATTGGTCTTCTCTCTGGGTAGTACACACCTATTTCTCCCAAGGAAATGTATTTTTGTTATATAACTGGTAAAACATTAGGATTCATTTCCAGAGCTTTCATGACTTACCTGTGGAAAAATACAGTAGACCGTGTCACGTGCGTGTGTGTGTGTGGGTATACATGTGCCTTGATGTCAAAATCAAGCATGACAATGAGGAAAACACGAAGCCTTGGACAGAACCATAATAGAGAGAGGATAAAAACATCTTTAACGACAGACGTCAACACAACAAAGCTCAAAACCAGCCATGCTAAACAAGACCTTGAGATTCTCCTCAAGGCCAGCACTAAGCCCAATATAAAACCTATAAAAATGCTTAAAGAGAACTGAGCCGATGAGAAAAAAACACGAATGAAAGTGAATCCCTGCCAGACTTCTCACTACTTAATATTAAATGACAACTTTCACAAACTGTGTTCCTCTGAACTAAAGAGGGATGTTCAAACATAACTAAGGACCAGGATGGGATGCTGAATTCAGTGATTCCTCCCCTTCATTAGAGGTGATGATACACTGATGAATCAAGTCATCAATAGACTGAGGGCACAGTAGGGGGAATGTTCAGAGGTACATGGCAGTTCTGCCGTGACCTGACCCAGGAAACCTCATGACTACTGTCCTTGAGGGAGCTGTATAAAATTTCAGGTAGAGATGTCAAGATAAGATAGTCCCGCTGATAAGCAGGCTGTCTGACAAGGTTCGGCTTTACCCCAAGTTGTAAAAATGTAAAGGAATATAAAAGTATGAGTGAACTTCGGGGCCTTCGTTCACACCGTAAAATGTTAAGATATTTAATATCAATACACATTTTGCTCATTCTCGAGGCTCAGCAAGCTGTCGCTGGGCCCGTCGCTGTCTTCCCTGCTTTCATGAACATTACCTGGAAAAGTTTGTAGTAGTAACAAAATATGCTATCTCCCAGGAGATGGGAGCGGGCAAACTGCTGACCAGCTTCTGCAATTTTCTTTGCCTGAAAGAGAGAAATTAAAGGGTAAAAACTTGAAATTGTGGCAAATAAAACCTAAAACAATGAAGCCATGTTACAGCTTTCTTTGGTTGGTCTCTGTCTAGGGCGAGAGAAGGGCCTAACAAATGTCTGAACATTGAACAGGTATGCGAGTGTAAAAATCAAAGCTACAATATGTCACTGTACATTTTGTTATAAATGTTATAACTAAGAAGTTGGGGCACCGGCCCTCCTCCTCCTCCTCTTCCTCCTCGTCCTCACCTCCTGGTCGTGCTGGCGGGCCCAGGTGATCTTATCCAGCAGGTCCCCCAGGTCAGCCCTGACGGGGATGTAGTGCTCCCAGGGCCGCAGCTGGCTGTAGAAGTGCTCGTAGTATCCAGAGTCCTGCTTCAGGACCACGCTGTCTCCTGCCAGCAGGTAGGGCAGCCGGTACGCTGCCACCGTGCCGTCGATGTTGATCTGGTACTTGTACTGTGGGAGAGGGAAGCGGGCGGTGAGCTGGAGATGAGGTGGCCTGTTAGCAGCGTGTTGGGGGAGCGTGTTGGGGGAGCGTGTTAGCAGCGTGTTAGCAGCGTGTTAGGACGTTACAGACACAGTCCTGTTTGTGTTGGGGAGTTTGAGACCCAACGGGAAAGTAACCAACTTGAGTTGAGTTTTTGTGGCAGAGATTTCAATAGATGCAATTTTCGTTTTTAAAGGATAATATGCCAGTGTGCTGACACTTTCAGTTGGTTTACTGATTATGTTACATATCATGCAGAGGTTTGACGTTTTAGACACGTAATTTCAGTTTTAACATCGAAATAGACTATGTCTGTAGGGAACTCAAATGTACATGGAATGCTTGTGAGGCAACCATTCCTTCTTTACAGCTGAGACATGTACCCACTGGTATTTCTTTTCCTTGCTTAGTCATGTTTATGGCATTGTAAAGTTAACTGCATAAAACCAACATTTTAACAAATGTGACTCCTTGGTGGTTGCATTGTGTTTTACAAGCAATTTACATAATTTTTAAGAGGAAATAAGGGAATGAGTGACACCACAATGTTTGTCTTACAGAATATTACTGTTACTATAATTATTATTAGGTTATGTTGCCAGGTCACTTGTCTAGCAATTTAATATATAGTCTTTGACTCTTCTACCTTGTAGGAGTCCATATTTTTAGGCCGACCTGTGAACAGTCAGGTTTCACAGAGCCAGGTGCACATGTCACTCCATAAAAGCTGGACTACATTCATGCTCAATGCAAACCCATCATACTAAGTCCTGGGTTTACCCTAAAAACGATAAACCAAAACTAAAACATTCTGTCCTGGATGGGCATTCACTAGAGCCAGCTAAACGTATACTGGGAAGAACCGCGAACAAACGAACAGGGCTGGCGACACTGCGGGGACCCAGTGAGCCACGCCACGACGCTGCGAGGACCCAGTGAGCCACGCCACGACGCTGCGGGGACCCAGGGAGCCACGCCACGACGCTGCGGGGACCCAGGGAGCCACGCCACGACGCTGCGGGGACCCAGGGAGCCACGCCACGACGCTGCGGGGACCCAGGGAGCCACGCCACGACGCTGCGGGGACCCAGGGAGCCACGACACGACACTGCGAGACCCAGGGAGCCACGACACGACACTGCGGGGACCCAGGGAGCCACGCCACGACGCTGCGGGGACCCAGGGAGCCACGACACGACATCTCCTCACCTTGAAGAAGTCGAAGAAGGACACGTGCTTGACCAGCGGGCCGTAGAGGCTCTCGTCGTGCTTGAAGAAGAAGAAGTTGGTGAAGGCAGCGTCCACCATGTCAGGGTGCGCCCGCGCCAGCTTCACCAGCTCCAAGCGCTCCTTACGGCTGTCCCGCCCCCTCCAGAAGGCGGAGGCGTTCTTCTCGCTCCACGGGGGGCCCGTGTTGGCCTGGACAGACATCATGTCCAGGCTTACCCTGTTAGTGGAGGAGAGGAGAAGAGAAGAGAGAGGGAGGGGGAGAGGGAGAGAGAGAGAGAAGGTAAAGCTTCAGTCTACACTGTACGCTCTCTTATCCAGTGAGCTACCAGGGCGCCCCTGATTCATTTTGAACCCAAATGCTTTCAGTTTTTATTTTCCAATGTTTGTAAGGAGAGACAGCCTTGCCTTCCCATGGTCTCCAAGACCGACTCGGTGAGGTCGTAGGTCGGCATGACGATGTCTCTGGTGTCGTTGGAGCCGCACCAGGAGAAGATGGGGTGCAGCTTGTCTGAGGGATTCCTCTTCTCCAGGGGCCAGTCGCCCAGGTTCACAAAGAACTCCACGTCAGGAACACGCACCTGGAACACAAGAGAACCCACGGCTCTTGGAACCTGCATGTCGACAGGCCTAGCCCTCATCTTCTCAAGTCGTTCATCTGTCCTGTGTTTTGCTTCCATGGGAGAGTCGTGGCTTAGACATTCCATTTGCAACTACGTATTTCAGAAATAACCAAGGCAGTTTGTATTTCAGCTTGTATGGAAACTGTAATCCAGTTTGTATTTCCACCACCGTCCTGTGAAGGTTTGTATCTGATGATCTTGCTATGGAATGTCACTTCCATCTAGTGGTCACTTGCAGGAATAACTCCCACGTGGTAGGCTGCTTCCTATTAAACACTGTGGATGTTCATGTGAGCACTCACCTTCCTGGTCAGAGAAAGGAGAAAGGCGTCGATGAAGATCCGGAACCCCACATGTTCTCCTAGGGTCTTAATGTAGACCTGAAACAGCAGTACATCAGGGGTCGATGCTTAGAGCTAGTAACATCATTTTCAATAGTCGTGTTTGATTCTAGTTTAACGTTCATGAGAACTGAAGCAGTACATTGGAATAAGCGATGGGCTATAGTACATGCTGCTGCAAAGTTCTAGATTACGACATGAGGCCTCTTACACAGTTCTTCTATTGCCACACACACACACACAGCCTGCCTGCCCACACACACAGTCACCCTGTTTGTTTAGCATTTTAACACTTGCAAAACAAGAAGATGGGTCCTGTCTGAACATCCACAGTGTTTGGAACCCAGGACTGGTCAAAGATTCTAACACATCCAACATGACAGGAAGTGTTTCCAAGACAACACTGATGAACAGACACCAGACAGAGACTGAACTGCTGTGACATATGTTCCATCAAGCATTCATCTCAGGAGGATGTTGGTGTCAGGGACAGTTCTGACCAGTTTCACCTTTAGAACACTCCACACCCGTTGGTGTCAGAATACCATGGTTACAGGTGTGGTGACCAGTTGTTGTAAACACTGCTGGAGGGTGTGGGCGGACCCCTGCTTCCTGAGTCACACATGCCGACAGACTCTCTCTGCTTGCTCTTTAACTCCATAAACTACGTTTATTTTGAATTTGTTTAGAAATAAATGAATGTCTGTTTAATGCTGTCCCTCCCCTATTCAACACAGTGGCGAACATCCAATCAGCCCTCACGTCTACAGTACAACTACTAACGCAAGTCAAGCTACTTAAATCAGGACTTCAATAACAAAGAGAAACAGTACAATTGATATGGTTTCGTTCAAAGTAAAGCACACAGAACCAAACCGACTATGATCATCTTGTGACGACCTGCACTGAGCTCTAGTGAAATGTGTAGATCGCTGCTTTAGTTGCGCTCCAAATTGCTGTGTCACACTGCCTGTCTTGGGTCATTAGGCAGTGGAATGCCAGTCGTTAAACATCAGACACCAAATTCCCAGAGCCTGCCCTGCCAGCTCTAGACATGTGTCCATGGGTGTGACCTTGTTGTCTTTGATGGTGTAGTGACACAGGCTCTGTCTCTGGCCGAAGCGCTGGGGGATCTCCTGGGCGTTGCGATCCGGGTCCACCCTGGGGTAGAGGGCCAGGTCGCTCTCTATCTGGGGGAAGGAGGACGGGCAGTGCATGTCCCGCTGCCACTGTGCCCCGCTGGGCTGGGGACAGTCACAGCCATCGTGGTACACAGGGCCTGGAGACGGGGGACACACCGGGGGGGACACATGGGGAGACATGGGGGGAGACATGGGGGGAGACATGGGGGGAGACATGGGGGGAGACATGGGGGGACACATGGGGGGAGACATGGGGGGAGACAGAAGGAGGAGAGGGTCATGGATCGAGCAGGCCCTCGTTTGAGCATTCATTTGAGGACTGACAATGAGTGTGTGTGTGTGTGTGTGTGTGTGTGTGTAAGAAACAGAAGAAGTGAGCATATGTGTCTGTCCTTGGGTTGTGTGTTATCCCAAAGCATAACTCTCTCATTCATAGACGGATGAGTGGGCCTGCACCTTTCACAGTGAACGGAGACTCGGCGACATGCTTGTCTTCGAGCAGAACGTCAATATGCAGGTCTGTGTAGCTGGCGTACATCCTGTAGCGTACGAGGAACGAGCCATCTCTGCGATCCAGAACCTGGATCCAGATCCTGGAGAACTGTTCTGTGGGAGACACAATCTTCACCTTGAAGGTACCCTCGCCTGGGGAAGAGGTCACACTACAAGGCACAAGGTCAGTAGGTAAGATTGAAGGTTCAATAACTACAACCCTTGATCTTGCCCTTGTATTTTAGTGCACATGATGGAACAATGTTTTCTTTTAGTTATTTGAAAAAGTTTATTGTACACTGAATTAGACCGCATTTGCTGCTTTTGAGTTGTGAGGAAGGATTCACCTGAAGGTTCACCTGTATATCTTGTCAGCCACACCAAAACAACAATGATGTAACGATTAGTCTATGAAGCCTAATACTTAAAGATGACGAAACAGTGACTTTCTACGGAGAACCGATATGACACTCGAAGGAACACGACACGCACACAAGATACCGTATTTTGCCCCAAGGTGTCGTTCTACTGAATGGACTCGTTGCTTGTTGTACTCAAACCAAATTAATGCACAATGTGATCTCAGTTCTCAGATCTCTCGTGTGTATTCAGTGACGCAAGCGTGGTGTGTTTTTGAAACCCCTACTTTTAGAAACCCTACACACGTGCTTAAGATGTTATAACATTGTAGCCCATTTACGCCCCTTTGATAGACTGCTCTCAGCCGTCGTTGACGGACAATGACGACACAGGCCTATGATACTACTTACTTTCTCCCATTGCTGTCCACTGCTTGTATGAAGAAAAAACGTGCAGGAAGAACAACATTTGCTTCCAGTCCAGGGCCCCATACCAAAGTTTTTGCAGCACTCGGCAACGAACCGGTGCAAACTCCAGGAGGCAGAATTAAGAGTCCTAGCCAGCACAGCACAAACCACGACACTTTAGACAACATTTTATATATAGGTATTCCTGAAACAGCGTTTCTCTGTCGTTTTTTTTTTTGTCTTCTCCCCGATTCTTTACAGAACAGTTTCAATATTGCAAATTTCCATTCCTTTGTAATGTAAATGCACAATTCTACATCTGGTCGCCAGAAGCGGTATGCACCAGACACTATGCGTTCACACCCTCTCTAGAAACTGTACGGATAAAATGTTTTTTCAAGTCGCAGTGACACATCATTGTGTCTTTGTTTCCGTCCAACGATATCTCTGTCACACGTATAGCTAAAGTTTGGTATAACGGAGATTTTTTTTTTTTTTAATGTGTTCCTCGACATGGAAGACTAACTTCTACGGAGGGTGTCATGCAGACGGACACGGAGAGAGACCGTCTGATTGGCTGTTTCTTCCACGTCTGGCGTGCAATGAAAGTAAAGCTTCAGTCTGATTGGCCTAGAGGAAGGGGACGTTCAGACGCATGTCTGACACGCGAAGGGGTTTAACTTATCTTACGTAAGGAAGAATGTGTATTTTCAGTCTTTGTCTTAAAATGTTGTTAAATTGTTTCAAAACGTATGTTTAACATTGTCCATAGTGTAGCCAACTTCAGGCTATGTCTAGTATAAACATTTCCTCCAATGAAACTATAAAGTGAATGACTATTAATTAAGGCTATTATTATAGTGTGTTTCACATATAGATATACCTAACTAACAAGACCACAGGACTAGACAAAAAAAACTGAGTTAATCAGGTGTATACATCAATCAATGTTTATTTCAATTTGATTTGCATCAACATATTTTTCAGTTCTTTTTTTCCCAGTAATCTCTATTACACTACTATAATATCAATAAGAACAAAAGGTGGTAGAATCCATTTAAACAAGACAAACTTTGCTGCCGTCTTTGAGAAAACCAGAGAAATGTCTTGGTCAGAAAACCAGAGAACTACAGAGTCTTAGTGACTTAGACTGAGCTGGAACACCAGAGTAGCATCATCAAACATGAACCACGTTTACAGAGAATAATACCCTAACACTGTTTTTGTGTCTTTTTAGTAATTTTTTGTGTGTGTGTGTGTTTGTCTTCACTCCCAGGGTCGAACTGTACAGTTGATATAAAAGCCAAACACATATAAACAGAACACCCTGTCAGTAATCAGATTTTTTTTCTTCTTCTCTGCCATTAAAGTTAACTCCACTGATATCAACACAGATCTCATGGACAGTACGTGTAGAGAAATAGATTTTCTTTCTTTCGGCACAAACACATTCACTCATGAACAATTGACAATCAATTGACGTGTCTGCCAGGAAAGCCAATTGAGTATGCTTCAAGTTTTAAACCCATCCTGAACTGTGTGAATGTACTGGGGATCCAGGCAAGCTGTCTTCAGACATGTCACACAAGCCTGAGAGGGAGCAAGGTGAAATGATAGCAATACAAGTTAACTTATTTCTGTGTTTGTGTAGCCTACCATATAAGAGAGGGTAAGAACCATTTTTGGTCTAGTATCCACTCAGGTGACATGTCAAAAAAAAAAAAATTTGAAATTAAAATTTGATATGGTGAATGAGGCTGTCAGGGTCCAAACAATCTTCTGTTTTTCAAATTTCTCAAACTGTAGAGAAGATAATATTCTTGGTGTATGCACCTTTTTCTCATTTATCACAGGGGGTTTCCAGTGTTGCCCATGTACACTCATTGACTTGTACAACACATACAATTACATGTACCATAGAACATTTTTGTACATATAGTAGCATTTAAAGAGAAAAAGGCGACATCTATCAAACAGGGGATGAGGACCGAGAATGTAACAGTAACATGGGGAGGGGGGGGGAATCAATACAGAAAGAATGAATACAATATTTGCTTAAATCATTATATTCCAAAGGCAATTACAAGGTACGTTTCATCCCCACCCTCATCTTAGTATTGTCGTCAGGGTCGTTGGTGTAACGACACCTCCCCCACGTTCCTACTCCAGTGAGCGAGTTACACGTCTAGAATCATGAAGCATAATTCAACATCGTAGTGTTGAAGAGGGACAGGCTCTGTATACCAAAATGTAAACACAGGACCCACCACCCACAAGGACATTTAAATGGCACACTCTACAGAAGACTTCGTTCGTGTTGAATTGCTTTGGCAGAGAATGAAGAGTTTGTCTTTTACGGCGGTTTGTGTGTGACACTTATGACGATGACTCACCAACCTCAGAGAAATGACAAAGGCAGCAGAAGATTCCAACAAAGAACAAAACAGCAGAAAATAAAAAGTTAGAAACGTCACTATTTCTCAAAACGAATCCAAGTAAGGTGACATTAACAGACGGCCAATCAATGGGCAGATCCGAAGGATTCGGCTCAACTACTGTCCTCTACAGGAAACAGACTGCATCATGACTATCACGTTAGCGCTTGGCTAGTTTACAGGAAGGGGGTTCACCCATCTTGATTTTATGGCACGTGAATTATTACATAATGCTTATACATATAAACACACTCAATCCAGACCTCACAGACAAGCATTGACCACCACAATTCATTATCATACCCTCTCAGACATTTAGCAATCTAACCTCTGTGTTCCTATATTTTTCACAGGGGAGTGAAATGTACCTTTTTCTATAATGTCAGATATAGTAAGTAGCAGCAGCCAAGAAAATGAAATTAGTGCTTATATGTGGATAGTGCATTTGCTCAGTGTTGATTGACTAATTTGTGTTTTCACTGCCCCCATTTCATGAAGAGTGTGGAGGTGACAAGGAGACATTTGGAGTATAGATGTTTAGCATAGAATAAGGTGTAGCATAAGGTCTAAGTAAAGAAATTGGACTAGTATCGGCAATGGTATTGTAATAAGTATTAATTGATACAGAAATGACTTGTGTTTAGTTAAAAAATCAAAGAAAAAATAAGGCAAAAAAATATAAATAAAATTTGGCTTCATAGCAATGCAGGTATACATTTCCCTTTTTATATATATTTTCTCAATATTTCAAAAAATATAAAGTTTTTCATAGTTTCTGTTTGTTGGCTTATATTATTAAATAAAAGTTTGTATTTAGTATTTCCCTCTGTTAAAGTAGCATGCTGCTTTTTAATATGGCAGTTGTAGTTATTTTTTGTAGTCATCCATTGTGTTTCATGCAGTCTTGTTGATGTCTTAACTTTAGAATATCTACACAGCAAGGTCAAGTAAACCCTCCCCCCCCCACACACACACACGGATGGACTGTTCCACACGGGTGGACTTTTCCATCCCCTGGGTCCCCCCATCTTGGTCTGTGTCCATCTCACTGCAGTCTACACCAGCGACCAGCCTTTACCATCCAATACCACCACTAATGAGACAATGCTGCACAGACAGCCCACGAAGAGGCCTGTGTACAGAAAGTCACTCTGTCTCTGTCTCTGTCTCTCTCTCTCTCTCTCTCTCTCTCTCTCTCTTTCTCTCTCTCTCTCTCTCTCTCTCTCTCTCTCTCTCTCTCTCTCTCTCTCTCCCTCATCGGTAGAGTGAAGTCCGTGTCGAAGCGTAGCTCCACCACCAGGTCGAAGACTTCCAACCATTGGTCTGCCATTAAAACTGGTACCATTTCTTGTCCTTGCACTTCAGCATCACCTGCGGGGGACAAACACAGAGGACGGAATGGACAGTCACGGTGAGAGAACTCACCAGAAAATGTGTTTCCATGCTGTGCTATCCCTCTCCACTCCCATCAACCTCAACGTACCAACCGCATATCACAAGTAAATGTACTTTACCCCCCCACCCCCACCCCCACCCCCACCCCCACCCCCCACCCCAGCTCTACCTCGTGAGCGTGTTTGGAGAAGGTTTCTGCGCTGGTCATCATGAGGGCGGTGCGTTCCTCCAGCTCTCCCAGGCGCTCGCCCCTCTGGTCCAGGGCGATGCGGGCCCTGGCCAGGTCTCCCACCACCCCACCTGCTGCAGCCTTCATGCCCTCCATGCCGGCCGGGCCGGGGATGTGCTGCGCCAGGCTCCTGGAGGCCTTACCCGCCGCCGCCTCGCCGACTGCACAAAGCAGGGGACCAAAAGAGACGTACATGGAGATAGATTTCACTCATGGATTTCTGCTGCACGTTTTTTTTCTCGTACATTTTTGTACAAAAGGGGATTGAGAGATGTTGTGTATCGATGCATTAGGAAAATATTACATTCCCCGCCCCCCCCCCCCCACGCTACGATTTTTCTCTCTAGCGAACTAACAAACACACAACCACACTCACTAACAGGTTTTACGTACACAGTTCCTCTCGGTCGAAGTTCTGGGCGTTTCCCCCGAAGAAGCCCTTGAGGAACCCTCTGTTCTGGGCCTCCGGTGTCTCTATGGGCGTGAACAGCTCCCCCAACATCTCCTGGATCCACCAATCACCCACAGACCCATTTAAACACACCAATCACACACAGACCCATTTAAACACACCAATCACACACAGACCCATTTAAACACACCAATCACACACAGACCCATTTAAACACACCAATCACACACAGACCCATTTAAACACACCAATCACACACAGACACAGTCAGAACATTCAGGAGTGAAACAAATATCATACTGAATTTATATCAGAGAAAGATGTACAGAAAACACAATTATATTACATTAGACAGTATATAAATGTATACTGTATATATACCAATATATACCAAGACCAAACGTTTCTTAACCAGCAGGTGGCAGTATTGTAACATCCCGTTTCCTGTTCAGTGTCTTGAACACTGAGGCCTCATGTTCAGGCTACCAGCTCTGCTGATGCCTGTTCTTATTAGGATATGAATTCTGTGATGGCACGTCACACACGCGCGCACACGAACACACACACACACACACAAACACACACACAAACAAACACACACACACACACCAACCCCATGGAGTCAGCGCTGTAAAGCTCAAACCACATATGACAGGCGTGACATTTCACTTCAGTGGCCACTGTCACAACTGGGCTTTACCAAAGGTATCAATTATGGCACCGGTATATTTACTCCCCGACGGCTCGGAGCGATCTCAGAGAGCGGAAGAAGCAGGATGCTACGTGCTGTCATGGCTACAGAGCAATGAGATTACCGACCACAGCAACACACACACACATCACAGACAGATGCACGCGTGCGCACACATGTTCTCTCACTCAAACAAACCAGATGTGGGTTCACTATTACCACAGATGCTCAAGAAGACAGACGTGCCCGCACACACACAGTGCACACTTCCCCCTCCAGCCCTGACACAAACACACATACAGTGTGCATGTACACAGATTCACATGCACACACACAGTCACAGAAACACACACAGAGTCTGGCACATGCTCGCACAGTTTCACAAACACACACAACGTCACACACACACGCAGTCTCACACACACACGCAGTCTCACACACACACGCAGTAACACACACACACGCAGTCTCACACAAACACGCAGTCTCACACACAAACGCAGTCTCACGCACACACGCAGTAACACACACACGCAGTCTCACACACACACGCAGTCTCACACACACACGCAGTAACACACACACACACACAGTCTCACACACACACGCAGTCTCACACACACACACGCAGTTTCACACACAAATGCAGTAACACACACACACGCAGTCTCACACACACACGCAGTCTCACACACACACGCAGTTTCACACACACACGCAGTCTCACACACACACGCAGTCTCACACACACACGCAGTTTCACACACACACGCAGTCTCACACACACACACGCAGTTTCACACACACACGCAGTAACACACACACTGACCTGCAGGTTGTCACACATCTCCTGGCTGTAGGTGATGCGCTGCAGCTCGGTGGGGGAGCTGAGGTAAAGGGCCTGGCCGCTGTTGGTGAAGTAGAAGGTGCGAGCGATACGCATGTCTGTTAGCGGCAAGTAGTTGACGTCCATCAGAGGCCTGAGACTAGGCAAGCTGCAGCCGAACACAGGAGAGAGAGAGAGACAGAGAGAGAGAGAGAGAGAGAGAGAGAGAGAGAGAGAGAGAGAGAGAGAGAGAGAGAGAGAGAGAGAGAGAGAGAGAGAGAGAGAGAGAGAGAGGGGATGACAACACTGCCATTCACAAAGATTGTCACCGACGCTGGGATAAAAAATACAATTTTAACAATTTAAAAAGCAGAAAGTGAACACACAGTCAAAGCTGTTTATGAAAGTTACTAGCAGTCACAACAACAGCTAAGTCAACTAAAATACAGTTTGAGGCATATTGTTGCACTAGTTCCAGTTCTTAGCCCCGAGCTGACAGCTGGACATCAGGAGACTGCAAGGTGGGCCAGAGAGAGGGATTAACCGTGGATTAGACTGTCAGAACCGACCATGCAAGGAATCATCCGCACAGCTAACGTTGTGTGAAACAGACCTCAGATCGACCTTCCTTCAAAGCCCTTCACAGTATATAAATCCACCGAGTTGCAGCGTACGATTCACCCTGGAGCGTGCACATTTGGGACTGCTCCATTGTACTGGGCAAAGCCGAATAATCAAGTGCACGTCAAGTTGCCCCTGGGATCTAACGCAGGTTGCCCAGTTTGATCTGAGGTGTTCCTTCAGTACCTGAGGATCATGACGTGACCGTTGGCGCAGAAGCAAGCCAGGCCCACGCTGTTACACACTGTCACCACGTCAGCCCGCAGCACGAAGGAGGACTCTGTGATGTTGTGGACGAACAGGCAGGCCTGGGAGGGCATGAGGAACACCTTGGCCTGCTTCTCAGAGCACACCACGGTCAGGTGGCCGTCAGCACACGCGTCCTGGGAGGACGAGGGCGAGAAGTTGACCAGCCTGCGTCTCCGGGGACGCTCTGGGTCATCGGGAAGGTTGGGGTCCCGCCACACCTCGTAGGGACTCTGGATGAGAGCGCCCCCACAGTCCAGGAAGGCAAAGCGCAGGATGGAGCCCTTCAGCATGAGGATTGAACCTATTTGATGGAGACAAGGAGAGTAAGGACATATCTCTTTTTGGATGCTGTGTTTACTAGAAAGTACTGAAAGAGCGGGACTACTTTCTATTTTACTTTTTGTATGGACTTGAGTGTAAGCGGAAGGATATCAATCAAGGAAAATACTTTGCTGTCAAACAAACAACATTCCATCCATTGATTGAACGTTACAATGTTCCATCCCCAAATTCCAAATACCAAACCAGTATCAGAAAAAAAGATCTAAGGAGCGCTTTGTGAATGACCCAGAGATGACCACCCCACTACAACCCCCCCCCCCCATCCCTGGTGCCCTCCTCCCCCCTCCCTCTCGGGGCGGGGTGGGCCTCACCGCTGGGGCCGATGGTGACGGGCTCCTCCAGCCTCTCCTCCTCCTCGGTGGGTATGGACATGGGGATGAGCAGCACCACCCCCAGACTGGTGCCCACCCACAGGCACGGCGTGGGCAGGGCGTCGCCCTTGCGCCCGTACGACTCGCCAAACTGCAGCGTGCTGACGGCCTCCTTGGTCTCGCGGTCAATGCTCGACACGCTGGAGCTGCGAGAGCGACTGAAGGAGTTCTCTCGGCTTTCTGAGAGAGGAGGAGAGAGGTGGCGGGGCGAGGACATGGGAGAGTAAGAGAGAGGGGCGGGCGAGGAAGAGAGAGGAGCGGGAGAGGACACGGGAGAGGAAGAGAGAGGGGCGGGAGAGGAAGAGAGAGGGGCGGGCGACGACACAGGAAGAGAGGGGTGGAGGGAGAGAGGAGGAAAAAAGACAAGAACAAAAGAAAGAAAAAGTAAACGGATGGACAGAGAGAGAGATGTAGAGAGAGGTAGAGAGACAGAGACAGTGAGAGACAGAGAGGTAGAGAGAGACAGAGAGAGAGAAGTAGAGATCGAGACAGAGAGGTAGAAAAAACAAAAACAAGGAGGGGTTTGAGATGAGGCAGATCAAGAAAATGGGGAACGAGAAGAGATGCGAGAGGAGAGAAGAGGTAAACGGACATAGCCAGCAGGCAAGGAGGAGAGACAGCAAAGAGGATGAGCAGAGCGAACAGAGAACAAACAGAGGGAGGGAAGAAGAAACAAGGAAAGTAAGTGAGACCGAGGGAAAAAAAAGACAGAGAGAAATGACACAGTATGACATGGGCCAGTACATAGAAACAGGAGAACAGGAGCCAAAAGTAGCTGGACAGAAAAGCAGAGCGATCATGACACTGTGACAGACAGAAGGGGAGCTGGAGACCAATCACACCATTTTCACACTGTCCGAAATGAAGTCACAGCTGTAGCTCGGTTACAGTTGAATCCATCGAGACAAAACACAGGAATGACTCATCTATTTGTGGGCCGACGACAGCGAGCACGAACAACATGTAGGGAAAACATTTCATTGGTTGTAATTTGTCCAACTTCCTGTTTGAGGCTTTATCACTCCCTGCTCGCCTCCGAACACACACTCTTTCTTGCACTCTCTGACACACACACACACACACACACACTTGTAACACTTGTAAACACACACACATGCAGTCACACCAACTACACATTTTTGCTGACCCCTTCGATTGCTAGTCGTTCAAGATTGTACGTTATATATTTATAGATTTAGCCTCCATCAAAAAAAAGCATTTCTGTATTTCCTGAGAATGATTCATGCACTTCTCAATTATTTAGAGCTGGGCTATGGGTTGCCTGCACAGGCTTTGAGAACCAGTAGCTTTCACAATTTAACAACAGTCCTGTATTGGTATATGGTCCATGGTTTACTGTTAATTGTATGTGCAGTAGACATGGACAACAATTCTATAAGTAATTCACGGAAAACACACCAACCCCTTAGTTTTATATAGTTCCACCCTATCATGAGTTGGGAAACAAGATCAACTAAACATATGGCACATAACAGGTATCCGTTGTGAGCATGCAAACATTCTATCGAGAAAACTACACACACACACACACACACACACATACAGCTACCTGTGACACACACTCGTCTGGGCCGACGGCCACAGGGAGTGAGACAGTGAGTAGCATGGACATGTTCAGCCTGTGGCCTCCAGGACAGCCAGTGAGTGTCTCTGAACATCTTTGGACAGGGACAGGGACAGGGGCCACAGGACGAACGGACGCACGGACGCACGGAGCTGGACAGTGGGACGCCATTTGTCTGCGGTGTGCGCCCCCTTACCTCTCTCGCTCCAACAGTAGGACGGGGTGTGGTGCTCGTCGTGGGAGTACATACTGACTCCGTGTAACTGCTGAAGCATTGCCCTCCTGGATGCATAACCTAGTCAACCCCAGCCCCATACCCCCACAACCAGCCAGCCAGCCGGGCAGCCAGCCGGGCGGTCCACGGACAAGACAGACAAGAGGCCAGGGCCAGAGACAGACAGATCGACAGAGAGGGAAAGAAAAGAGACATCTGAGCTGGAAGGAAGTATCATTAGAACGAAGAGAGAAAGTAAGAGAGAAAGACAGAGATAGACAACTTATTCTCCAACTGAAACTCAACACATGACTGTTGGCTCCTCCCACATCCACCACCAACCACCCCATTCTGGTATCGGTCTGGGCAGCTGGACACTCTGGTAGCTTTGATCGTACAAGACGGGAGCCACGTGTATCCCAAGCTAGATCGATACGGTGATAAGCTGTGATGTATCCCTGGGCTGTTGCAAAGGCTGTGGGAGTATTCAGCACTACAACGCCTCTAGCGCCGAGAGGAACTTAATGGCTTTCGTCGTCAGGTCTGCGAAACTAGCGAGAGTGGCAGCTCATTTGTGCCCGTGTGTCGCTGGGGTGTGTTTGAGCAGGATGGAGCCTGCGGGGAACGGCTCATGAAAGTCCCGCACACTGGCACTCTGACAGGACCCAGGCTCCCCCTGGAGGGCTGAGCAGGGGCGTGGGGACAGAGAAGGGAGGGAGTGGGAGAGAAGGGTATGTTTTAGTGACACACAAGCGCACGCACACACACACACACACAGAGTGGATAGACAAGGACAGACGCCTTTGGACATGTGTGTTCCTGGCTCACGGATATCTGACAAGGTGAAACTAAGTGGTAGGTATAGGCTGATTGTAGCTAGCACTTAATGTCAATCAAATGTCATTAAATATCTGCTGAAATTTCCACATTATACTATTATTTTGTCTACATTGTACCTCGTACACTAGTGCTGAAGTCACAAATCTTTGAATCCGCAAACACCAACATGTATCCAACCGGTGAATGGACATGACCCATGCCGGCTGATCAGAATGGGTCTTATTCATCCTCCACTTGTGTTTGTGGGGATGTAATGTTTCATAACAGTGTGCAGGACTTCCTAGCAGGCGAGGCGATGTTGTTTACGCCGTGCGAGTCCTGTGGCCTTTCTGTCCTCCGCCGTGGCGCCTGGCGTGTGGGCCTCGTTAGCGCGCCTCTGTGCCTCGCACCGCTTGTTGACCTTTAATTATTCCAGTGACCCTGCTGGTGCATCGCCGTGGTAACCCAGCTCTGGCAGCTAACCAGAGGGGTGAAGGGTGGGCCACTGTGACATGGGAAGCGTGTTATAAACGGAGGTCTGCAGAGAAAAACGAACAGGAGGGTACTGTGTTTTCTTGACGGTTTGGAAACAGCGGAGACCAGCCGTGACTTTTGCAGTTATGCTACCCTTCTTTTAACATATCCTAACATACGGTATAAAGATCTCTAAATGATTGAATTTGAAATGTTTTTGAAGGCCTTGAATGTCTAACGTTCCTTTTCCGCAGTTCCTACAAAGGCGGCACAGCTCTTGCTCTATCCAAAAGGGCCTTCCCAGCATTCTCGATCAGGATCCATGAGAAATGGGCCAAGTCAATCACAATTTGGCCTTGACTGTGGCCAACATCTACAATGTAACATCCAGTGTATGTTGATGGGGAACACAGCATAACTATCTCCCATTAAATCTTCCCCCTAATGTTGATTGTTGCACTGTATGTTCAGTAAACACAATAATAGCGCTTGTCCTGAATGCCCCTATGCATGCGTAACCTCGTATCATGTGTGTGTTCAGGTAAAACTTCCTAGCGTCGTCCTTGTTTTGCCCTTCGGTGATTCACGTCGCCATCGTCCTCCGCTTTCCAACGAGAGACGCGATTGGTCTGAGATTCTCCACGGCGCGCAGCTATTAAGCAGGGCTTACTGGAACAGATCTAGGTGTGCCTGCCAACATTCCCAACCTGCCTGGCTGTCCGTCTGACGCCCTCGCAGTGCAACAGCCCTTCACTTCAAGCGCCAGGTGGCCGAGCGTGACATTTTGGAGAGCGTCGCTGTCCTCTGTCACCTGTGGAGATGTGAGCTCCTCCTGACTGCGCCGGCACTGCCTCCTGTCGAGTCACGGTCACCAGACCATCCAGGCCTTGTGGCGTTTCCAAAAGGGCTTTTGCAAAAAAAAGTATTTGCAGAGACTTGCAGCAGCTCCCTGCCTGATTGTTCTGAGCTATTTAACATGTAAAGCACTTCTAAAACATTACGCTGCTACCCTTGTGTAATAACAGCCGTTGCTATACAACTGTAATTATGCGTATCAGCTAGTATGTACTTGGAGGTAATTGGGAAGACTCCATGTGGATCTCTATCAGGCGTGTTCTGAGGAGCGGCTATGTGTGGGCTGAGGATGTCTCCACTAATCCAAGCTTAAAGACCGCCGTGTCCTTCAACAAAGCTGTAAACCGACGCTTCTCTCCGTGTTAAGGGGTCTGTGGGTTTGTGGCATCGTGCGCACGTGAAACTTTGATTTCGTTAAGCCGCTTCCTCGATTGCCCAGTCTGGACAAACACCCCAGAAAATTACATTTGCGAATCTAACATTTCCAGGATTAACAGCACGGCTTACTCTAAAATTTGCTCCCTCAAAGCGTTTTACTGTCATTATTGTCCATTTAGAGTAAATGATTTGGCCCTGAGAGGTAAGCTTTTACAGAGGGAGAGGACAGACGGGTAAACTGTGCGACGAGGAGAAATGATGACAGGTTTTGTCTGATCGTGGGACACGAATCTCGTCCAGGTAATTGGCGGGAAAACAAAGAGTGGACTGCTTTGTCCGTCTGTCGCCAACGACAACGAGTGTGTTATTCCAGATAATGGGATGTTGAGGAACATCCTGACAGCGGCCATTTTCCCCTCGGCGTTTGAAGGGAGGCAAACGGTAAAACAAAACAAGCTGAAAGGAGTGACTCTTCGCTTGACATTTTCTAGGTAGACAGATCTCATAGACGATCTACGCATTGAAATTCAACATTTTAAAGACCTGTAGAGAGAAACCAATGCACGTATCTCTCTGTAGGCAGGATGGTAAATACTTATACTAGTAGTGTAAGGCATTCTAAGGAAGCAGAGGAGATAACAATAGGCACAGATTAAATACCTGTTGGGCCACATTTACATACTGTCCGTACAATATATATTCACATACATACTGTTTAAAACAGCTACAGTGCTGAACATTGTGTATCATGTCCATACTCACACATAGACACAGACTAACAGTATGCCACACCCACACACACGCACCCACAGACACGTGGTGAATGGGTGTACAGAGGGCGGAGGAAGTGTGTGTGTTGTGACAGGACTAACAGACATGGTGATGTTGGGGAAAGAGGTGAGGGTGTGATTGACACACAAGGTCAGATGGATTATATGAGAGCTGACCTGGAGAGGGAATTAAACGTGTTCTCTTCCAATCAACTTTGGTCTGGATATGAAAGTAATAATTACTCAAACTTAAATATTCTTTGAGATAAATGTAAAGCAACAGCACGTGTTGTGGTGCTTTTCTTCATCAGTGATGTCTCTGCTCTCAAACACCCTTCATGAGATGAGCAGGCTATCACTTGGTAAGAAACAAGACAACACAACAATATCCCAACACTACCAGTATAAAAACCAAAAGACAAAAAATAAATTAGGCAGTTTAACCGCTTTAGAGACAATCAAGAGATAAAAAGGCACGATGGAATCATTTCAAACCCACACTGGAACAATCACTCTACTGCCCCAGCCCTCCCCCACATTCCCCCTCCCCGAAGGAGTGGTCTGCATGCATCGGGGCAGGTAAGAAGGGGTTAGAAGAAGAGGAGGAGGAGGAAGGGGATAGGGTAGGGATGTAGACAAGCACACACCTTCCGTGTGGGAAACAGGCAAAGAGATCTCCATGCAAGCGGCGGACTGGGCCTTTCGGAAGGGCGGTCTTCCTGGCCCTCTCCGGGCCAGCCGAGAGCCCTCAGGACAGGCTGGGGCGCGAGGCTTCCCGGCCACGCAGGGCTGGGACGTGGGGCTAGTGCAATGTCCATTGACATGATCTGCAACAATGGCAAAGCATTAGCAGAGAACGTAAAAAGGAAAGAAGGAAAGGAAGGGAAAAAAAAGGAGGAGAAAGGTTAACAAAACAAAACTGTATTAGGACAAGGTAGGTGACATTTTAAAAAACGAGGTTGAGAGAAAGAGGGGAGTGTGTGAGTGAGTGAGGGTTAGAGAGATGGTGTGAGCTGGAGAGTGTGTGAGTGAGGGAGCGGGAGACGTCGGGGAAAGTTGGAGAGAATAGAGAAGCAAACAGTTGGAGCAACCTCATTCCATCCATGCCAAAACCAACGATAGAAGAAATGAACAGATGATGGTAGCTGACTCAGTGGGTAGGATCAGGCATTAGAAAAAGGAGGTTTTCATCCCCACTTTGTGTTTTTCCCCCTAGGATGGTATCAGGTCTTTCCCTGTCTCTATTTCTTCCACTTTAGAGAACTGCCAAGGTTGTTCAGGTCACCATTTTTTACCCATTGCTGTGAGCAGAACGTTTTATGGCAAGTTGTAAAAACATAAAAGGAAATTAGATGTGGTATTTGTGTGAATGTGCATGTGTCTGTGAGTGTGTATGCGTGTGTGGGGGGTCTATCTTTCCATATCTTTGTGTCTTCATATCCTTAGGAGTAATTCTGTACAATGTTTTACTGTGCCAAGTTATATACGCAAATGAGGTGGAGAAAAACAAAATGGCTCCTGTTCTTTGTGCTGCTGTCTCCTGTCTGCTTAGACAGCCAGACAAAGACCCTCAACACTGTCAGGAGAGCCGAAAAGCTCATTAGCAGCCCATGACAAGGGCTGCCACTGTTCGTGGCAGTCAAGTTAACAAAACCTCAACCTTTCCTTGAACCACTGTTCCCACGACGACGCCGCCGCACCTCCACCCGTCTCCTTCGATGGAAACTGTAGTTCGTCTGGGAATTTTTACATTTAACAAACCGTACCTCAACGAGGTTCTCTTATATCAGTGGCTACTGCCATTCGAAACGATTCCAAATACCCAAATCTCGTGTCAAGCCAATCGATGCAGATGTGACTCCTCTTCAAAGTGAGGATGAAAAGCTCTGGGTGCTGCCCAGTCCGCATGCGTCTCCGGGACAGGTTCCCAGCAGGGTGTCCGAGGGCAGGCTCAGGGCTCAGGGCTCAGGGTTTGGGGAGGGCTGTGGAGGGCTGCCAGACACCAAGCCTCAGGACTAAGCCGTGGATGGCGGCCTTGCTAGTGTGAATGGGTTTCAGAAATGTAGGGATTGAGTAGCTTGCCCTGGTTCAGCCTGCAGGAAGCTGTTCCACCGCAGGGAAATGACCCTGTACCCCCACACCCCTCACAGACACACACCTGATCACACATACAAACACGCATCTCTCTCTCTCTCCCTTTCCCTCTCTCTCTCTCTCTCTCTCTCTCTCTCTCTCTCTCTCTCCCTCTCCCTCTCTCTCACTCTCTCTAGTATAATCAGCAAAGAACAGTCCCACTTTGTACAGACAAGCAGATGTACTGCGTTCTATTTTAATGACTAACAGCTGCTAGGATCATATTCAGCTTAATTACATTACTTTTAATACTATTTCAAGTGGGCCTGTGATCAAGCAAAGGATAGGCATTTCCTCCTGGTAGAACGTCCTATGGATCTCCTGTGTCTTGATGGAACTTAATGATTGAAAAATTATATATTGGGGGGGGGGGGGGGAAGACTTTGTCATGACAAAATGATGTCAGACGATCGGGGGGGAGACTTAAATTACCAACCCTTTTTAGTCATCAGCATGAATGTCCCATACAGGAACTTCCCTGACTGTTTGTTTTTGCCCTACATGTATTTGACCCTACTCTTCTGAAGGTTGTCTTGTCCACTTATACGTCAATAATGCCCCAGCCCCACTAATCACATGTTTTATACCTGTTAGGGAAAGTGGTTATTGAGTCACAAATGTTACATTTCCATTGGCATATTTAGTGTTCATGAGTAAAGGTTGTAAGGAGTGGTGTATGTGTTACACAGCTGAAGCATGGCAGTTAGGACACCTGTGATTTAGTGGCGTGTAGAAGTTACAGAGATGTTCTTGGAAGTGTTCAGTCAATGGTCCAGTCAGAATGGAGTTAGATCGATTGAGGAAAAGAGATGGGCCAATTACAATGAAGCAAGGCTGTTTGGAGGTATAGAATGGTCCAGTTACAATACAGCAAGGCTGTCTGGAGATAGAGCATGGTCCAATCACAATGGAGGAAGGCTGTGACAGAAGATGATCCAATCGCGATAGAGCAAGTTTAGAGAGAAACCTCCACCAGATATGGACATGAGCTACAGTACAATTCACCTTTGGAAACACTTGCAAAATGTACGATAAACAAATGCGAAAGATTAAAACGAAATACGTATAGAAAGATCAAGAAGGACAAACACGACAGACCAACAGTCTCATGATCTCGTCAAGAGCAGGAAGTGAATGATAGGAAAATACTTTGATTGAGTGAAGAAAACTATTTTGATTGAGGACAGGATATCAAAGAGATTTAGAAGTAGTGTCTGAAGATAACAGGACAAAAGCGGAAAGTAAATGAATCAATTGAACAGAAGTGAATACTGCTGGCTTCCGCCTACCGTACCAAGATCAGTCTTAAGATCTGTTGGCAGGCTTAACTTTCTGCCGGATCCCTTAACTGAAACAAAAGAAATAGGAAAGAGAGGAGCAGTTAATCTTCTCAAAGCAAAAAAAAAAACAAAAAAAAATAATCAAAACTTAAAACTCAAAAGATGCAGAACCGAAAAACAAACCAACAAAACCGAAACGAAGAAAATTGAAATCAACATAACCAAGAAACGTGCAGAAGGTGTGCAATTGCACATGGCAGGCAGATGCAATTTTTTCAATTTCCAAAATACCGTACTGAACATGCTCCATGATGTTCCCAGGTCAGCGCTCCTGCTATTTCACTGGGATCAGGGAACCAATTATATCTTTGGAAAAGGTCTATGCAGGCCTATGTAGTCCTGGGTCTGTTGCACAAGCTCTCAAACTTGTCTTTCGACCACTTTTTGAGGTCATAAGCGACTACTCTAAGTCTTTTGGCTGTGTATTGGGTTTGTTTCGACTGAATTGACGGCTGGTTATAGGGGATTCACTGAAGCCTGGGGTTCAAACGTAGGAAACACAAACTAACACCATGAACGATACAAAGACCACAATCACACACGTTGGAGGAAATAAAGAAAAAGTTCAACATTTTGCAAGCATTTTGCAGTAGCTACAGAACTGCAAAGGTACATGTTGAGATTGATGGGCAGTTCTCCCCCCCCCCCTAGCCCCTCCCCCCCACATATTCCAATGACACACCATGAAGAGACACTGGCTGTGTCTGGGACTGAAGGATGGTCTGGGTTATGGACGATGAAGCATTAGAATCATTATGCATCATAATGCCTCTGTGACACGCATTCCTTCTGGTGTGGAAAAGGCTCCTCTGTTAGTTACAGTGGTTACTGGGGAGCGGATTCAACATGCTACATTTTCATTATGACATCACAGGCATTTTAGACCTCAAAATGGCCCGAAAAATGGTCTGTTTCGGTGATAACACCTCAGAGGATAAAAGTTTAAGATGTGATTTAGTCATGGCGTATTTGCTCATTGTTGTCAGCCATATAAAAAGTATAATTGCAGTGGGAGTCATTTAGGGGTGATTTGTTTGGCTGGTAACACAGAAATCGAACTGGATTTTGATTTGAATGAAATGTTTTCCTGTTAAGCAAGTTATAGTAGCAGCAGTGCTGTAATAGCATTCAAAGATCAATACAATGTGCCTTCCAGTTCCTCAGGTAAAGCCTATCAGATCAGGGTTGTTAATTAGATGGGCTTTCTCCCAATCACTGTGTGTGTGTGTGTGTGTGTGTGTGTGTGTGTGTGTGTGTGTGTGTGTGTTATAATCAACAATGTCCTGATGCTGGAGACAACATGCAATGAAAATTATGTAACAATGGAGGCACAAAATGTAAAGATTATAGTGTTTCAGTAGTATTGTTATTTATTATTGTCTGGTGCACTTTCTAAATCATTTTCTCTGCGTCATTTAAAAAATCCACGCGAGGAAACCTATGCTGGATGAAACATGTTTGTGTGGTTTGGAGTTGTTTTAACAACAATGCCTTTTGAACTAATAACAGGATTTGCATTTGAGGGATGTAATTGTGTTTTTCATAAACCTGTAGCAATGGGGAAATGCCATTTGTAACTCAGTATTATCAGTAATATGAATATTAATACAAAATGGTATTGTTAAACCTGTGGATGTACCTCTAAATGTCAGGTTACAGTCAATGAGAAAGTAGTGGGCTTAGATTATTTTTTTAAATCTAGATTAATCTCACTGTAATCTTGGAATCTAGATTAATCTAGATCAAAATGGCTCATTTGAATTCCGCCAAAGGCATTCAGAATATGTGTACTACCCAAATAATGACTAAAAGTAAGTCTTTGAGAACGGGTTTCTCAAGCCAGGTAAGCGAGGAGATTCGTTAGCTTGGCTGATAGAGCTGTGCTGACGGGTTTGCCTTGGTTGCACTCAAACATCGTAGTTTGACTCTTCCCCTGCCCTACATCAGTGCTTGACCCAGCATCTTCCCCATTAGCTAAGGGATGCTCTGCATTTAGGTGGTATTTGAGACTGGAAAAACTCCTACAGTAAACTAATTCCGCATTGCACAAGGTGCAAACAACCTTAGTCTTGTTGAGGTTTCCATTCGGAAGCTTCTTAATAATACATTTTCCCTGAAGCAAACCAGACGGCTTCATAGCTGCATCCATGTTAGCACGTCACGTTTGATGTGGTAATTTCATACACATGGCATACACACAGGTTCGAAGACTGGTCCTCGCCCCCTACAGTGCAATTCGGCTAGGTATACATCCGCGCTAAAATATCAAGCTGAAAGTCATCATAGCTTGCGTAGTATAGACCCAGCTTCCAACCCAACTTTGAGAATAGATTAATAGATTTTTATCGCCCAATAAGAGTCTCACGTTAACGCAGCACGTTAACGCCGATAACGGCCCACCACAAATTTTAAAATATATTTTTTTACCTTCTCAGCAGAGGTTTAGTGTACATGAGACAAATACTCACAATGCATTACATGTGAGGAAAGTGGCCTATTTTGATCAGTACTACATATCTGAAGCAGTATTGCTGCAGTAGGGTGCGACCTCAGTTAGTGCGTGCAGTTAGAGACACTCACAGCTGACAGACACTGGCGTGTTAGACGGCGTCACAGCGGAGATGGGTTTTTGTAAATGAAGATTAGACAAAGGATGTCCTGTGAGGACAGACAGGTGAGGCCTATGATGGACAGACAGGTGAGGCCTGCGATGGACAGACAGGTGAGGCCTGTGAGGACAGACAGGTGAGGCCTGTGAGGACAGACAGGTGAGGCCTATGATGGACAGACAGGTGAGGCCTGTGAGGACAGACAGGTGAGGCCTGTGAGGACAGACAGGTAAAGCCTGTGAAGACAGACAGGTGAGGCCTGTGAGGACACACAGGTGAGGCCTGTGAGGACAGACAGGTGAGGCCTGTGATGGACAGACAGGTGAGGCCTGTGAGGACACACAGATGAGGCCTGTGAGGACAGACAGGTGAGGCCTGTGAGGACAGACAGGTAAAGCCTGTGAAGACAGACAGGTGAGGCCTGTGATGGACAGACAGGTAAAGCCTGTGAAGACAGACAGGTGAGGCCTGTGATGGAGGGCAATGAAGACACGCAGAGGAGATGGCACATGGATGAGCCGCATGAGGATATCGACCACAGAGGAGCTGAAGGACCAGGGGGAGGGGGGGGGCAGTCCCTCTTCCCTCACCCGCCCTCACAGCTGCCGATGGACGATGCAAGACCACAGACCACCACACTAAAGACACACACACACACATCGCCCCCTACAGCCGGGGATGAGACTGTGATTGTCTATACACACACAAAGAGGTGGGTCACGATGTCAAAGCTGGGGACACACAGCCTTGGGGGACAACCCCCTACGAGTGCTAGCATGCAACGATTCAACCTCCCAGCCCCCCATTCCCACCCTGCATCCAGCCCTCCCAGCCCCCCCTTCCCACCCTGCATCCAGCCCTCCCAGCCCCCCCTTCCCACCCTGCATCCAGCCATCCCAGCCCCCCTTTCCCACCCTGCATCCAGCCATCCCAGCCCCCCCTTCCCACCCTGCATCCAGCCCTCCCTCGCCCCCCTTCCCACCCCCCCTTCCCACCCTGCATCCAGCCCTCCCTCCCCTGTACGTCCTCCCCCCACAACCCCCCCAGGGGGTCTCTGATGGAGGCACCAGGGGCCCGGCATGGCTCCCTCTTCTTACCATTGTCCAGCAAGTAAAACACGGGGCTGCAGTGACCGGCCCTCAGATTGGCCACGGCCTCGGGGAGGACGCGGGGGTCATTGTGAAGGGTGGATGGGTAAGGAACTGGAACAGGAAATCCGACAGAACAAAACAACAGGTTTGTCAGGAGGGAGAAACACACAATGAAAAGAATTGAACAGGAGGTGTCACGGTTACAATTGTCAGGGTTACAGTTGATTCTGAGGTGGATGTCGTACAACCATGCAACTACAACTACTACTGTAATGTTCACTGCTACGATGATGACAACAGCAGGACATCACAACTAAAACTACTTATAGACAACTACAACTACACACCAACAAAAAGCATAGTTTGAAATAGTATCATAATTGCAGTAGAACAGAAAGTTGTCTGAAAGACTAATCACCATGATTCACATCACACATTTTGTACTTTAGTTCTCGCTGAAACAACTCTATAATGTTTCTGAAAGTCTGCCAGATGAGAATGTTTCCTTGAGCTTTCCGAGCAGGAAACATCTCGCTCTGTTTCCCTGCTACAGTAGCCCTTCACAAGCTCAACACGCTTCCTTCTACCTCCTCGCTGATGACAAAGCAGCGGCTAGGCGACTCGTGGAAGCCAAAGAACGTCAGCAGGGATCGAGTTTCATTCTGGTTCCTCGTTAAAAGTAGAAAAGCGCAGCGAGAGACCAGGCAGGTGAAATCAGCTCCACTTAAACCAGCAGCACCGTTACACTCTGACACCTCCACCAACCTCTCTTCCCTGAAGGCTGGCTTCTCCCCCTCTCCCCCTATCTCCCCCCTCTCCCTCTATATATATATATATATATATACCCAGTCACAACCTGCTCCCTGCCACAGCAGCTCATTAGCTCACCTCACCACCTGTCCGAGTCAACAGGACCCAAGTTTGTCTCTGCTCTGCTGTTAAAAACAACAACAAAAAACACAGAGTCAGACCAAACAAGACACTCCAGCGGGTGCCAGCGGGGCAGGCTGTGCTGAAGCAGGTCGTGGAGAGAGACAGAGAGACAGAGAGACAGAGAGACAGAGAGACAGAGCGACAGAGAGACAGAGAGACAGAGAGACAGAGAGACAGAGCGACAGAGAGACAGAGAGACAGAGCGACAGAGAGACAGAGAGACAGAGCGACAGAGAGACAGAGAGACAGAGAGACAGAGAGACAGAGCGACAGAGCGACATTCCTCCAGGACTGGGTTGTCCTTGGACAGACCTAGCGGGGGACGCTAGGGGGGGGACATCGCGGGGACGGCGATGCAGGAGCAGGGAGAGGACGGGCAGGGACAGTTGAGCTGCCTCCAATAGCCACGGAGATTTGTAGAAGTTGGTGGATAACGAACGACAAGCGAGTGAGCGAGAGACTTGCTGTTTGCATCCTGTGGAGGTAAGATCTGTCCATCTCGTCTTGCCTCTACCTTTTTATATTCATCCTCTCTTCCTACAAACACTTCTGTTTGGTCTCCCATGCCAACCTCAAATAATACATCTCCAAGTCAGCATCCTCTGTGATGTCACCCCCCCCACCCCCACACCGTGTAGGTCAGTCAGGGTGAGGACACGAGTAGTCCCCTAGTTCTGCTCTTCAAATCACCAAGAGGCTTTCAACAAACTCGTTGACAAATGGTAAGGTCAGATAAATGGTGTCGAAATCTTGACAGAGAACCATCTCGACACCCTATACAGACAGCGGAGGGATGTCTAGGGGTCAAAAGCAGGGCGACTCCATCATGGTTCCTCTCGATCTCATCTACACAACAAAGAGGTCCCAGGGCAAGGCTCTGCATAAACACGCTGCCGTGCCACCACGCAGCCAGCGTCCTCATCCATAATGCAAACACTTCCGGAAAATTGGTTTTCCAAAAGCATATACAGTATACAGTACATCACCAAAAATGGCCACAAAAAAAAAAAAAAACATCTTATGGACTCGTGAAATATTCACGTTGAATGGCACCGTCCTTCTGTACACACCCTCGCAGACAAGAGGAAGAAACAAAAACAACAGGGAGATAGAAATAGTCGCTGACGCCGATGTCAGCGAGAACACGCATGTTCTTGTTGATCTCTGTCTCTGAGGAGAAACAGCTTGTTCATTAGAACGGCCACGCTTTAGCAAACCCATCCTCCGGCCCTCCTAGCCTCTCCTCCTCTCTCACACCCTCTTTTACCCCAAAAACGTCCCATTGGAACGAGGCGAAAAAACTAAAACTGTTTCAAACGATTTTCGCTCTGCTGACAGGTTGGAGAGATCAAGTGCATTTCTTGCCCCCTGAAACAAAAAAAGATCCGTTAGGAGTCTGCTTGAGTATTTGCAAATTCCACGTTCCTTCACTTCCTCCCTGGGCATCTCGTCTGTGCAAAGTAGCCCCGTACAGACGCTTGTGTGGGGCTGCACAGGAGAACACATCAAATAACAGGACAGACTGAAGGATCAGGCAGGTCCCTGGAGAGACGACACCACATGCACGCAAGCACTTACAGGTCCACACACATTTCCACTCAACGTTGTTCTGGCTTTTGAGGCACACCAGCAGTGTTTTAGACCTTGTTTAGCACAATCAAGAATCCCAAAGCTGCTACGATTGACCAGTATCAACATTGGTTTAAACCTCATTAGACTTTGGTCTTCTTGTTGAGCAACATAAATGTCAAGGGCACTTTTGCGTCCGCTGAGTTGGGACTAAAATGATCCCTGTCCATTAGCCCAGATACGGCAGGTCCACTCAGTCTAGACACACAGCGACGGCCTTCCCTCTGTCATTAAAGCAGAGCCGTACAGAACAGATGGAGCTGACAGAACACAGCAGGTCAAACAGAATATCTGGCATTCTACGACACACACACACACGCACGCACACACACACACACACACACACACATACGCACGCACACACACACACACACACCACGGTTGGACTTGTTGACCTTTTAGGTTTGAATATTCCTCCCAGTGTGTGTCAGTGTGTGTCAGTGTGTGTCAGGGACAAAGCAGCTCCCCTGGATACAAATCACTGCGGCTAAGGCTCTTTACAGTCTTTCTCCATCCACACCCCTCTCTCTGTCTCTCTCTCTCTCTGTCTCTCTCTCTCTCCATCCACACCTCTCTTTCTCTCTCTCTCTCTCTCTCTCTCCCTTCTGTGTCTCTGTCTCTCTTTTCTCCCCCCTCTCTCTCTCCTTTGTCTCTCTATCACACTCTCTCTATCCCTCCTCTGTCTCTCTCTCCCCATTCCTCTCACCCTTTAGACTCCCTCCCTTCCGCCAATATACATTAACAAACACATTCCTAGCAGTATGTATTCTGAACTCTCCTAGATTTACGTCCTCTAAGCAAATCTCTAAACGAATCCTGCAATTAAATCAGCAGCATGTTTAATTTAACAGTCTTTTTAAAATATTTAAAGATAGTCAAATGAACCCTAATCTCACATACTGCCTTTCACTCTGGGAAGCTCGAACAAGGCATACCCACAGCTTTAACTATATTACAGAAGCAAATCTAGACATTACACCAACAGCACCACAACACTTTTAGTCCATGGCCTCTGGGCCGGCCGTGCCATCCTAGCGGTCTCCCCACCCCCTGCGTCAGCAGAGTATTAGGGAATATATCACAGCCTTAACCCTGGCAATTCCTCAGCTCAGAGACACAGCTGGATAGCTCCGAGCATGGTAGAGTGATGGTGAGAACAGAGAGAGAGAGAGGGAGCAGAGAGGGAGCAGAGAGGGAGCAGAGAGGGAGTGAGTTTTTCCGACTGAATGTCTGACACACACAGAAACACACACACTCTACACACTAGCGGTGTTACAAGCAATTCTCTGATCCAAGATCAGTGTGTGGCGCATGGCCTGGAGCTCTGCACTCATTGGCCGACTTGCTCCGAACACATTCATCTAGTAGCCCTGGAGGCTACCCATCTCTCTCTCTCTCTCTCTCTCTCTCTCTCTCTCTCTCTCTCTCTCCCTCTTTCTCTCTATTTAATTCTCTGTTGCTCTCATGCATGCTCTGTCATTTCCTTCTCTCCTCCCTCTCTCCCTTTCTCTCTCTCTCTCTGTTAATTAGTGTTTCAGATAATGGAAAACAGCTTAAACTTTGCCAAGATTCATTATCAAGGCTCTAAAATGCTCTGAATCCGCAGTATCTGTTACTTTCACTGACTCCAGCCCTGATGGATTAATATTCCCACAGCGATGTTGACCCGAGGGGGCATCGATTGTCTCATTTCTCATGCCAGATTAGGAATGTTTGCATCCAATACCTGGCAAGTGACAAAAGATGAGTGTGACACCTGCATTTCGAATGACACATTTGCACTAGCAACATTCAGTTCAGGTTACAAGGCACTCCGTATTCACAGGTGCAGTGTCCATACCCCTATAGGGCCCTGTGCTGTTGAAGAGAAACACCCAAACACAGTCAAACAGAGGCGACACTTCAAAGAGTTCAGGTGGGCTTTGGAATGCGTGTGTGTTCAAGTAAGGGACACACACAGGTGTGTGTGTGTGTGTGTGTGTGTGTGTGTGAAGCCTTACCTGATGTGGGTGACCTGCTCCTCTCCATGTCCAGAGACCCCTGGTTGTCAGACAGTTCCGTAAGGCCTGCAGCCCACAGCGAGGGAGAGAGGGGAGGTGGGACAGAGAGAGAGACTGTTGGATTACACGTGGATACGCTCATGAGAGCTGTGCTCACACAGGTCACGCACACGTATGATGCCTGGCTGTGATTGGTTGTCGACCCTGAAACAACAGACAGGATTCCTTTTTTCTTTTTTTTTTGCTTTTTACTTTAATGAATGTCTGGCTGACATATTTGCAATCTCTACTGATGACGTGGGAACGAAATTGAATCCTACGTGTTTGATAAATCGACTGCCGCCATTATCCGTCAGTGCCTCACGTTCACTTCAATTGTAACAATGAGGCGTTTAGAAATCCAGTCTGAGAGTTTAGGATTAGTTTAGCACACCATCAGCATCAGTGGATATGAACACGACACGTGATGACACCTGCTCTGCATGGAAGCACTGTGCTCATTTCTGGTCGCCGACTGCGTACAGTGAGGCCGTAGAGTCCATGTACAGCATTCCCTCGTCTACAGAAGCCAGCTTCAGTGCTCCCGGACTACGCATCGCTGTTGATGTCGTACTTGTGGCTAAATCTAGGCAGTGCAGGCCTCAATCATACAAACACAATTTGAAGGAGGGTAGAAGGGCAAATGGGATGAATACAGGAGAGGATTTTCGGACTTGATCGTTAAAATGACCATTTTGTAAAACTAACTAAAAATAAATGAATAAACGTTGTAGAAGTAATACTTAAATACCATACCTGCAAACAATATTGACTTGGGATATATTGCTCTGTTTCAAAGTACACTTTTCATGCTGAGTATACCAGTATTACTAGGGAGCTCTTGTGTTACATCTTACACTTTGATGGACTACAATGAAACAAAAAGCCAAAGAAGTTTCAGTAGCATTAATTAATCCGGGAACCATTTCTCATACGGGAACTGTTCTATGGATCATTGAAACAGTAAGTAATAGAAACGGAATATTCTGATCCCATCTCTAATTAAGAAGAATGTTATGAAACCTTTGTACTCAGCTATGAAAAGTGAACATATGATTTTGCCATGGAACAGTGTGCCTAACAATCTATTGGAAATGTATTCACTGGACTTTCTGTGCTACGTTAATTAGTGTCTTGTATAGAAAACTCATGTGTGTCACTCAAATAGCATAGTATGTACTCCACTGATTACACAGGGTATGACATCAGAGGGACATGCGGGCAGAAGGACACACGGAAGCGCTAGGACATGACTGGAACACAGACATCTCACGTTCCGCTATTCTTCTATTAACTATTACTATAACAAGTGTTTTCGGACGAGACTCTAAAAATGTCACAGCGTCATTCCTCTGTCTGTCATTTCCAGTCATCTTTCTAGTGCGTCTCAGAGTCCCCCTCCCCCTGTCCCCCTGTCCCCTGGTCCCAGCGCGTCCCCAGTCCCCGGTCCCCCCGGCCTTCAGGAAGGCCTGACTTACTCTGGTAGGACGTACGGATCCTTTTCTTTGAATCTGAATAAAGGTTAGACAGGCCGCGCATGCAAAAGTCTGCTAGCAGGCCCACATGCCCACAGCAGGAGCCACACAGTCACCAAAAGGGTGGAGAAGGAGAGGGTGGAGGGGGAGAGGGAAGAGGAGGAGAGGGTGGAGGGGGTGGAGGGGGAGAGGGAAGAGGAGGAGAGGGTGGAGGGGGTGGAGGGGGAGAGGGTGGAGGGGGAGAGGGAAGAGGAGGAGAGGGTGGAGGGGGTGGAGGGGGAGAGGGTGGAGGGGAGGTGGAGGGAGAGAAAAAAGAACACAAAAAGCCCAGAGTGAAAAAAAGTGAGAGCAAGCAGCAATCCAGTTAGTATAAAGGGAGAAACAGACAGAGAAACCCAGGTTCCAAACTGATTTATTTATTCAAATAATCGCAGAAGGGCAGATTATCGTCGCATAGGGATGGAGAGTGACCCTAAAAGGAATCCAACTGTGATACAAAATCCCTGTCTCGCAATACTTTAGCCTTAAAAAAAAGTCTACATGAACATGGACAAAGTCGGCCTATCAACAGTCATGCCCTACAGCTGAAGCTGGGTTCTTTCATATATAAGAAATAATCTATCATACATCACATATCTATCATATACAGCACACAAGTTACGTAATGTACCTCAAATTCGAACCACGGGTGTAGAAATCATCAGTAACTGTGAGATGGAGGAACTGAGAGAAACATGAATATGCAGGGCGGCAACAACATCTAAAAGGACGGTGTTCAGGCCAGAGGAGGTGAGTCTCTGGGGGGGGGGTTCCAGAGCGAGACAGAGGAGGGGGCCAGGGCGGAGCAGGGCCAGGGCGGAGCAGGGCCAGGGCGGAGCAGGGCCAGGGCGGAGCAGGGCCAGGGCGGAGCAGGGGGGAAGCAGGAGGGGAGAGATGTTTAGGGTTCTTCTCAGGGCTGATTTGACGGAGGCTGCCTAGTGAGACTCGACAAAAGAGCCGTTTTAGAAGCGCGCTCTGCTCCATAAAGGGGCTTACGCAACCGGCGCATGAAGAGAGAATTCAAAGCCCTCAAAGTCAGCCGCCCTCCCATCTGAACCCTGCCATAACAAAGTACTGAATAGCGCTACGGATTATTCAGGTAGGCTTGTGGGAGTTAGCTACACAAGATTAAAAAACGCTCCATTTTCGATTGAAGCGGGGTGTTTAAACCCTGACATCAAATAGAGTATCTGGTGTACCGAAATCACAGGAGAGGTTATTTCAGAGTAAACAAAAAAAGATGTTGATTTTTGGTTAATATTCTTGAGTTCCTGTCCTCAGTTCAAGGACAGTTATGTGATGGAGGTTAACTGTGTGTGTGTGTGTGTGTGTGTGTATGCTTGACGATTGCGTGGCTTTGCCTGTGAGCGTCCACAACCTTGCCCTCCGTCATGCATGAGTGTGTGTGGTTGCGAGGTGCTCGTGTGTGTGTGAACAGGGATTGAGTGAGCAGTGCTAAAGGGGGGCTAGGATTGACGTAGTCCCAGTTCTGTCCCAGCACCAGTCCAGATTAGTAGGTGACGGGGGAGTGTCTGTGAGGGACACCACTGGGGACCCTCGCTCAGAGCAGGACTCAAGCAGGACTGACAGAAAGAGAACAGAGAAATCAAACGACAACATGCACATAATGCCACCGTGAAATGCAGCCTGTCACATGCAACCTTGGTCACACTGTGATCCCTGGCATGTTCTTGTTGATGTGTGTTTGTGTGTGTGTGTGTGTGGGAGGGACACTGAGAGGGGGGACTCTGAAAGAGGGGACAGGGAGGATTAAGGACAGCAGAGATAATCTGTAGTCTGAATCATGAAGAAGAAAGACCAGGAGTAGTGAAGGTAGTGACAGAGCTCAGGGACAGGAAGTTAGACCATGACAAAAGACAGAGAGAGACAGAGAGAGAGAGAGAGAGAGAGAGAGAGAGAGAGAGAGAGAGAGAGACAGACAGAGAGAAAGAGAGAGAGACAGAGAGAGACGGAGAAAGAGAAAGAGAAAAAGAGAGAGACAGAGAGAGATGGGGAGAGAAACAGAGAGAGAGACAGAGAGAAAGAGAGAGAAAGAGAGAGAGACAGAGAGACAGAGAGAGATGGGGAGAGAAACAGAGAGAGAGACAGAGAGATGGAGAGAGAAAGAGAGAGACAGAGAGAGAGAGAGACAGAGAGAAAGAGAGAGACAGAGAGAGAGAGAGAGAGAGAGAGAGAGAGAGATGGAGAGAGAGAAAGAGAGAGACAAAGAGAGAAAGAGAGACAGAGAGAGAGAAAGAAAGAGAGACAGAGACAGAGAGAAAGGGATAGAGAATAAAAGCAGAATGCCTATGTGTGAGAAGTTACGTGTGTCCATGAATTTCTTTTGTGTGTACATCATTAACTTGTGTGTGTGTGTAGCTCCTACCTGAGGTGGACTGCCTGTTCTTGCGGGGGGAGCGCGTGAGCCGTTGGTAAGGGTCTGCACCTCCATACAAATCTACTGTAGACATGCAGAGCAGGATGGTCTTCTGGAGATAGTCCACCACCGCTAGGCCATTACAGTTCCCAATCGCTAGACTGGGGTCCATCACACACACACACACACACAAACACACACAGGACATCCACACCAACAGCCACAGGCGTACACACAAGCACACACACATCAGGATACATGAACACTCCTGTGTAAACATATAACATATTTCACTTTTCATGACCAATCTGATAGGGCAGGATTTCCACTTGCAAGTGTGTAACCTTCAGAAATACCCTGAAAAAGCCTTGGTCCGTTTTTTGAAGTTCCAATCACAGTAATTTGAGGAAATCACTTGTGTATCAGAGAAAATCACACACGATGACTACCCAGTGGTTAACTGCACTAACACCACTGACTACAGCTGAGAGATCAAGTTAGAATTCATAAACTAAGAATATGAAAAACACATTTCTACATTTGAATAACTTCCTGTGGAGCAAGGACAACTGACCTTCTGCAATGATTCCATCAGTGTAGTCTTTGAAAAGGCTGCTCAATGCCTGGCCTTTTACAAATAACTAACCACTCAGAGCAAAAGTTTAGAAATGGCCTTGAGGCGCTTTATTGATTCCCTTCGCTTAGAGGGACTTCAGCGAGTTCAGTCAGACGCTAGTTTCCCCCCCCCCCAGCGAAGGACGCATGCATATTTTCCAGACTTTTTCCAATCATGTTTCACTGATTGTGAACACCATCGTCTGCTATTGAATCATAGATGAGAATTAGGAAAAAACGCGTCAGGGTCAAACAAACTAATTCACATTCATTCGGTGGCGGCCATTCCAGCCTTGAATCTGTTAGGCCCATGTGGGGAACAGTGTTGAGGGCTGATGAACACAGAGGTGGAGAGAGAGGAAGAGGAGGAGGAGGAGGAGGGCATTCAGATGGGAGACACACAAAGCGCAGAAGGATGGCTGAGTAGAAACAGACTGGTTGTACTTATGTGTACGCAGAAGACAGAGGACAAAAGCTTTTCGTTTGAGTGTGCTGTACAGTACAGTAGTAGTTGGAGAGGCGAGACTAAAAACAGAGAGATGGACCGAGAACTGTGAAACAAAAAGGATGACTTGCATAAAAACATGTCAGCCAGTAACACAAAAGTTAAGACAAAAGAAAGAGAGAGAGAGAGAAAGCAGACAGATTGAGAAGGGAGATACAGACAGACAGACAAACAGACAGTCAGACAGACAGGTTGAGAAGGGATAGAGAGACAGACAAACAGACAGTCAGACAGACAGGTTGAGAAGGGGGAGAGAGACAGACAAACAGACAGTCAGACAGACAGGTTGAGAAGGGAGAGAGAGACAGAGACAGCCAGACAGAGAGACAGAGACAGGTCCGGCTGTACATGGAGGGGGGGGGCGGAGCCAGACTCAGGAGAGGGGGGCGGAGCCAGACTCACAGCCTGTAGGCAGAGTTGATGTCCAGACTGGTGATCTGCTGGGGAGGCTCTCCATCCACCCACAGCAGCTGCACCACCAGCTCAGCCTGGTAGCCTGGAGGCATCCGCACCGGGCGACTCTTCACCCTGGGGAGGGGGGGGGGGGGGGGGGATAGGGAGAAGAGAGGGGAGGGCGAGGAGAGAGAGAGTGGGGGAAAGGTAAAGGGAGAGAGAGGTGAGGGAATCAGCAGAAGAAGATCAAGCGTTGGTGAGTCTTCGCCCAGTGCCTACAGTGTATTTCAGGAAGTCCCTGCTCTGTGATGGGAGGCTGTCTTACTTGAGGAAGGGGGAGCTGTCCCTGGAGCCCTCCGGGGTCCTGGCCCCGGGGCTGACAGGCTGGTGCTGCTGGAGAGAGTGGGAGCTGGGCTCCGAGAAGCAGGGCTGGTTCTCTGTCTCTGACGGAGAGATGACATCATCCCCATCACACTGCAGACGCACCTCTAACGACTGGGAGACGCAACACACACACACACACACAGTAGGCTGTGTGTTACAGAGAAGTCTCAACCGACACACGTGAAATATGCGTGGTGATCAAAGCACGGCGGAAAGTCACCAGCTGGAGGGAAATGTCCCAGCTGATGATCTCACCCAGGTATTCTCCTCAGTCACAAACATATCAGTCTACACAACAGACTTTCCAAGGATGACTCTACAGACAATTCAGAGACGACAAGGGAACAAAAAAAAGGAGGCGAGAAAGTTTCCTTCTTCAGAAGCTGCCCCGAAGTGAGCCTTAGAGTCCCCCCCAAACACACACACCCCACTCCAACACACACACACACCCCACTCCAACACACACACACACACCCCACTCCAACACACACACCCCACTCCAACACACACACCCCATACACACACGTGAGTACAAAGGACTCACCACTATCTGTGTGTTGGCGTCGTGCTTGCTGAAGCGGTAGAGGATGACGTGTGCTGAGATGCCCACCACGCAGAACAGCCGGCTGTTTGGGCACCAGCTGACCATCTGCACGGCGTATGGGTCCTCCTCCACCAGCTCGGCCGCGCGGCCACCCTCCCCACATTTGGGCTTCTCAAACGCCTTGGACGTCTTCAGCTTGTACAGCATCTGCAGCGTGACTGGAGGGGCCGGAGGGAGGGAGAGATAGGGGGTTTGGGTTCATCCATGTGTAGGTGAGGGTAGGGGGTGAGGTTGGGGGTAGAAGTGGTGTAGGGGTGGGCTTTGGGGGTAGAGGGTGAGGTCGGGGGTAGGGTTGGGGATTGGGCATTTCTTTGTCATAACTATACTAATCTGTCATGAGCCGTGTGCCAGCTGTTTGCTGCGTGACAGACTCAAACAGCCTAAACGGTGCTCTCTTTGGTGTGAATGTTGACATGTGGCTCAGTCGGCACAACGTGTTGGGGGGTTAAACCAGAGGCTAGAAAGACGGTGAACTCACTTGCAGAGGCGTCCCAAAACTTGATAGACCCGTCCGCGTGTCTGTACAAAGAACAGGAAAGCGAGAGCGACAGAATATAAGAAAGAGAGAGAGAGAGAGAGAGAGAGAGAGAGAGAGAGAGAGAGAGAGAGAGAGACAGAAAGAGAGAGAGAGAGAGAGAGAGAGAGAGAGATCAGATCATGGTGCATTTCTGAGTCAGACTTCTCTCCAATCAGAGAAACCCTGGGGAGTGCAGAGTGTTTCCTCTCTCTCTCTCTCTCTCTCTCTCTCTCTCTCTCTCTCTCTGCAGAGTGTTTCCTCTGCAGCTGAATGGAGCTCAGTGGCTGACCTCTTCAGTGGCTCAGTGGCTGACCTCTTCAGTGGCTCAGTGGCTGACCTCTTCAGCAATACCTACCGTCGCCCACAGCGCCTTAAACACAGTCAATATCCTGCCCCGGACTCTTACAAAACAATGCAGTCAGATCGACATGTTTTGGTCAAATAGTCGGCCTGCCACTGTTATTACCCAGCACACAAGCTGCAGGGGTGGCAAGTTTGAAAAGGTGTAAAACATTCATAGTATAAGTCTGAGGAAATGTATTCAGGATCCTGGCGCAGAACTGTGGCTGTGTGGAACCAGTGGAGGGGTTGGTGTTCCGCGGGCATAGTGCGGTGGAACAGGGGGAAGGGGTTGGTGTTCCGCGGGCGTAGTGCGGTGGAACAGGGGGAAGGGGTTGGTGTTCTGCGGGCGTGGTGCGGTGGAACAGCGGCCGCATGCTTACCCGGTGATGATGATCTCCGGGTATGTCTGAGAACCCAAGGTCCACGTTCCTCCGCTCACGGGCCACTCCTGGAAGGAAGAACACACGCTATAAGAACACGCTATGAGCACACGCTATGAGAACACGCCATGAGCACACGCTATAAGAACATGCTATGAGCACACGCCATGAGCACACGCTATAAGAACACGCTATGAGCACACGCTATGAGAACACGCTATGAGCACACGCTATGAGAAAACACGCTATGAGAACACACTAGTGATGAGAGCAGTCGCACGGTCACAGCCTAGCGTGGGGGTGGTCTAGCAGGAAGCGTGTCACACAAAGGAAGGCTGTGCACTGACAGCAAGAAATGAGGCGGCATATTGCCGCGTCTGTGTATTACTGATCGGAAATCCTTGCCCTTTAGGCTTCGCTTCATATGTAGTTTTGGTCGTAACAGAACCAATCTGTGAATCATGAGTTACAATATATTCTCCATACGCATACAAGCCCAGCTGTTGTACAGATAAAGCATTGCCTAAGGAGGATTCAGCCTAGAAATCGACCCAAACGCCCCCCCCTGCAGCACACCTTCTGGCTGTAGCCAGTCTTCTTGTGCTTGGCTCCTATGGAATAGAGGTTGGGGATGATGTCCGGAGGGCAGTCTGCAAAGTAGGCCGTACAGGTGACCGGGGACTCATGGATGTCCATGGGGTAGGGGTTCTCGAAGATGGGGAAACTGCAAGGAAGGCACACACAGGTACGTGCACACACACACACACACAAACACACGGGTCAAAGTGTGTATCTGCTTCTGCGGCACAGCGCACAAACAAACCTGTCCTGGGATGTGTCCATTCATCAGTTGTTCCGTGTGCTTTTGAGACACTTGGGACCAGAGGACGCTCCAATTAAAGAGCTATTAAGTACCAAATCAGCCAATTAGGGCTTTGGAACGACCACTTAATCACATACACGCAGACAATCTGGGGCTGATAAACTAGCAGGGACGAAATGACACCTCAGTCACCTTCATCTAAGTATGAGAGGCGTCTGGTGTGGGCTGTTGGCAGACCTTCCCTGTCCCTGTTATAGGAGGAAGAAGCCTTGACCTTGGGCTGCAACTGTCAGACAGCTTCATCTCACTTAGCGACGCCACGTTGCTCTCCCAGCACTGTAGTCGCAGGGATGTGTCTTGGCAAGTGTCAAGTTTGTCTCAAGGCAAAGTCACACGTTCGATTTTCTTTTCCAAGCACAAGACCAGACGCGACTCTTTGCCTCTTCTTGGTCGAGTCCCCATATGGAGTTTTGGGCCTATTGTCAGAGTGGGGTGTTGTGTGTGGTTAATGTAATGTGTGGTTAGGGAGGGGCACTCTAATGTGTCTAAGATTGGGCCTGGTGCCTAGGTGACGATGTCACAGCCAATCACATCATGGGGTGACAGGCTGGCCTGTTTAGTCCCACAGCTTTCTCCTCCTCATCTGCCACATGCAGGCTGAGAGCTGGTGAGGAGCCCCAGCAGGAGAGGGTGTGTGTGTGTGTGTGTGTGTGTGTGTGTGTGTGTGTGTGTGTGTGTGTGTGTGTGTGTGTGTGTGTGTGTGTGTGTGTGTGCGTGCATGTGTGTTGGTGAGAAAGAGTGTGTGAAGGAGAAACAGCGCGTGTATAGTGTTTGTGTGGTAAGTCACATGTGTGTGTTGGGTTGTGTGTGTGTGTCTGTGTGTGTGTGTGTGTGCACCTACTTGCTCTGCGTCAGATCAACCACAATGAAGTCCTTCTCTAGGAGAACCACCACCGCATAGGGCTCCTGGACCTCTGTGGAAACACGGTGGACAGGAAGAGTCAGATGGCTGAGCAGTTATGGAATCGGGCTATTACTCAGAAGGTTGCCGGTTTGATCCCTGGCCGTGCTACAATTGACGTTGTGTCCTTGGGCAAGGCACCCTAGTTGCCTCAGGGGAAATGTCCCTGTACTTACTGTAAGTTGCTCTGGATAATAGTCTGCTAAATGACTCAAATGTGAATCCCAACCTCAGTCCCATGGGAGGTGAAACACATTCATGAAACACCACAAACAAAACAGGGAGTTGGGAGAGGTTCGAAGGCTTGGATTTCTCTTTTGTTTCATCGCTTGTCAAATTCCTCAAAACTGTTGTGATGGAGTTGTTTTAGACTCTGTGCTGGGACCAGACTGACTAACGCGAGCAGCAAAGCTCTGCGCAGGTGCAAGACAGAGGGAGACGTTTAAGGCCTCGCCAAGGTGCTCGTTACCATCACAGCTTGGACTGTGATTAGAGTCAATTATCAGAACAAGGGGGAGGAAGAGAGAGAAGAAGAGGGAGGGAGGGAGAAAAAAGAAAGAGAGAAAAAACAACAGAGACAGACGGAGAGACATAGGGAGGGGGATCGAACACAATTTACACACACACAGACACAAAAAAAAAAAAAAACTTTTGGCAGTGAGCCAGCTAACCAACACAAAGGAACAAGCGAAATCCAACTAAATCCCTTCACAAATTGAACATCGAGAGGTTTAACCCCCATTCGACTCCCCCCCGACCCCCCCACCCCCACTGTGACATCACACCACCCCACTGTGACATCACACCACCCCCCACTGTGACATCACACCAACCCCACTGTGACATCACACCACCCCATACTGTGACATCACACCGCCCCCCACTGTGACATCACACCGCCCCCCACTGTGACATCACACCACCCCCAGTGTGACATCACACCACTCACCGTTGTTGTACGGAGTCTCACAGAGAACTAAGAATTCCACGATGGGGTGGTCCATCTCCAGGACGGTGATGGCCTTGCCGTGCATGATGGTCAGCGTGGGTCGCCGTCCAGCCTTGTCGTATGACAGCCCACCGGAGAAGATGACAAACGGCTCGCTGCTGTGAAGTCAGAGAGGCTCTTCAGTGAGGGCATCGTGAGGCTCGTGACGTCATCGTGAACATGTTTTAGAAGACGAGTACTGCATCAGTATGGGACTGAAACAACCGGTCAAGCCGGTACACTGAGTCAAAGGGGGGAAAACTGGAGAAGGGAAAGTGGGCTTCTCCCGGAGGAAACAAGCCTCAGTTTCACTGTAAACCATGGCAACAACAAAACCCAGCCTGCCTGCAAACATGGGTCCACATTTCAGAGTTTCAGCCTCTCAGCTGCCTGGCTCAGGGGCCGTGGAGTACATGTGTGTCCAGCCTGGCTAGCCAGAGAGTTAGCCTAGCCAGCCAGAGAGTTAGCCAAGCTAGCCAGAGAGTTAGCCTAGCCAGCCAGAGAGTTAGCCTAGCTAGCCAGAGAGTTAGCCTAGCCAGCCAGAGAGTTAGCCAAGCTAGCCAGAGAGTTAGCCTAGCCAGCCAGAGAGTTAGCCTAGCTAGCCAGAGAGTTAGCCTAGCCAGCCAGAGAGTTAGCCTAGCTAGCCAGAGAGTTAGCACAAGAATGACTCAGCCTCATTCCCTGTCAGAGTGTGAGCCTGAATGTTTGACCCCAGGGGGCATGTCCTGGGACAGTCACCCCAGCGCTTTAACGATACATATGCTTTTAAGAAAAGCCACGAAAACGCCCCATTCATTGAGTGGGCCTGAGCATGTCGTCGTGACAACCAAGATGTCGCTGTCGCTTTTTGTGCCTCTGTGATTTTAAGTGTCCTCTTTTGTGTTCAACTATGCGACAACTATGAGGCATAAAGGCCCATTGTTATCCTAAAAAACATTGGTGGGAGCAATATAAATGATAATACAACTCACTCATCCGACTCCAAAAAGACAACAAAGACTATCCATCAAAAAGAGAATTATGCTTCAAAGGATGTCTTCGATGCAACATGCCTTTTTAAAAGGCTTGCTATATATTTCTCATTGTTTTGTCATGTTCTTAGTCTTAATAGACTACAGCCCACTTCATAAAAGACCTCTAGAAGTTCAACGAGTGAAAACATGCTAGGATTAAAAGGTTTTGGCAAAGAGAAATGTTGGGAGTTTCAGGGTTGCAGTTCCCTGTGAGGAATTGACTCAACTAACCTCTGAATATCATGACAGATGGCCCCCAAAAGCATTCTGTGAAGCTACTTTCTGGCTAATCACAGCACAAGTCGTAGTGCAGTTGGGGTCTGATGGAGGTGAGTCTACTTACAGATGAAGAAGAACGATCTTTACCTGCTCTTTGACGTCTTGTATTCCACTTTCAGGATGGGTTTACACGATTCCTTTCTGCCATCCTTCTGGATCTTACCTGATGAAGAATGAAGACTTTTATTAGAATATCATAGCTTTTTCGTAGATTTTCTAAACCTAAATTAGGCTTCACTGACAAAGGTCGCTTGTATCAAAAACAAATTATATTCGTTTGAAAATGAGTGGCAGCAGACAACAAAGGAAGAGAGAGAGATAAGTAACATTTCTCGGTTTTCCCAAAGTCACGTCTGATGATGAACTGACGAACACAAGTGCCCTGAGGTCTGACTCAGCATCTGGATGAGGATCTGTCCTTCCTGGTACCCCCGTCAAAACAACATTATGACCCTCATGAAATTATGTTGCAAACAATAACAAAAAAGAAGCTATTTGCGACATAGCCAGCCCAAAATCACAGCACACCCAGAGACGCTGAGATTTGAACATTTACTGAGTTATTTCCTTTGTTACTACAGTTTATGAATACTCCAAACGGTTCTCTTTCATTTCATTTCTGAACAGATCGGACAACACCAACACAGTCTGTCAGGCACTGAGCTAAATCTTAGTCTGTTGCCATTACTCATCTTCTTGTGCCCTTCTTCCACTTGTGTGTGTGTGTGTGCGCGTGCGTGCGAGTGTATTTATGTACGTGAGAGAGAGTGAGGGATGTTTTCGTCTTGGAAGTTGCAGGGTCAGAGTGCGCCGCCTACGTACACAGCCCTCCATCCAGGCTCCACGGCCACCAGCTGGGAGGGGTGTGGCGGCAATGACGCAGCTGTCGGCAGTTGGTCGCTCATCAAAGCCGTTTCCTGTCAGTGTCTCAGTTTGTGGGTGGGAGAGTAAGGACTGGGAGCTCAACAGAGCCCTGACCTGGGGTTAGATGTCTGTTCTACAAGTTCCTCACCCTCCCACTACATGTGGTCTGTCAATAAATCCCATAAGGACGAGTGAACCGAATAGATGAACAGATGAAAGGGCAGGGTCAGGGTAATGACGTGCTGGGTCCAGAGTGTGTTTGTGTGTGTACTCATGTGTGAGTGTGTTTGTGTGTTTGTGTGTGTGTGTACGGCCTTCACCTTATGGAGAGTCAATCTCTCTCGTAGGCTTTGTCTGCCTGGCACCCCAGACTTTGACCGTGACAACGCGAGTGTGGACGTGCACGCCTGTGTGTGTCTCACCGTGAGGAAAGGTGATCTGGAAGGGCTTGGCCGTGTTCCGGAGGTTCCACAGTGTCAGACTTCCGTCTGAGTGGCTGCACATGAACTGTTTCCCCTCGTGGTGCCAGCTCACTGAATGGATAGCCTGGCGAGGGAGAGGCAGAGCAGAGCAGAACGGGTCAGGGTTTGCTGTAACGTTTCCATTCCGAGCCATCAAATTTCACTTCCTAAGATGAAGTTTGGCTCCTGCACTCCTGTACTGGCGCCCGTGCGAGGTTCGTTGGGAATCATGATGCGAAAACTCGTGCTGCGAAAGAGAGGAAGTTAGAGACCCGATGGTCTATGACGAGGCTCGTAAATGAGAGCAGCCTGAGGAGGGCTGTGAGAAGGGGAAGATCAATATCACAGCTACACCATGAGAGACAGGAAGAGGAAGAAGGGGGGAAAACTAAGGAAATGGACAGGTGCAGAGAGCGTCAAACCTTCGTATGTAACAGTCACCCCACATCCGATTCATTATCGTGTTAAAAATCAATACAGCAATCCAATTAGTTTAGCTCATGGAAATGAGCCTGCTGGTGGACTGCCACATGATAAGAACATAACAAGAACAAAAAGGTTATTAAATGCGTTTGATCTTTCCTGTTCATTCGATATTCCGGAAAGAAAAAATATAGCCCCCTTATTTGTTATCATTTTTGTCAGAAGCGCGCAGGTGTGCGAGGTAAGTCCTTTGAGGTTTCCTGATTGAAATGAAGCGAGTAAAAAATTGTCAAGGCAGAAATCACTCAGTTAATCACACCGTACTAATTACAAACTATAGGTGTCTTCCAGCTCATCTGTCAGCCTTTGAAATGGGATTGGTTTTCTTCCTGCGGAGGAAATGATCAATAAAATCAGAGTGAGAGAAAGAGAGAAGGAAAGAAAGAGAGAAACAAACAAACAAAAAGAAAAACGGAAAAGAGAAAGAGAGTGTGTGTTTCAACAAGTAGCGAAAAACTGCCCCTCTTTGAAACACTGCCCCTCTCTGAAACACTTCACCTCTCTGACAGAGAGCTCCTGTTGTCTCAATGTGTCTCAATGCTGCTCATGTGTTTTGTCTCGGATGCTCAGAAGCTCGATGATAATTTTCTCCCTCTCCACCCCCTCCCTCTCTCTCTCTCTTTCTCTCTTTCTCACCCTCCCTCCCTCCCTCCCTCCCTCCCTCCCTCTCTCGATAGATGCTAGACACCAGAGATGGGTATGCATCAAGAGAGGGATAATTAACAGCACTCCGACACTTCCTCTAAGGAGAGATAAGAGATGCGCGGGCAGATCCGCTCTTAAGACAGGCTTGCCGCTAACATGTGGGCTAATTGTACGAGTCTGAAAGGTTTTATTTCAGAGCGGCTTCAAGGCCACAGAGGCTAAATAACACCGAAAAGGAGAAAAGGTAGGGGTCTCTAGACTACCCAATGAGTACACAAGGTGACAGCGTTTACAGGTGCCAATTCATAGGGGGTATTTATACTTTAGCCTGACATGTACGATGTGATTAATTGAACAATCTAATAAGAACGGGATATCATGCATTACAAGTGGAGGATAAGATGAAGTACCTGGTGAAAGTGTGTGGAGCAAGCTCACCTCATCATAGGAGACTCTGTAGTCTGCCTTCTTAGCCCGGAGGTCCCACTGAACGACGGTCCCACTCTCAAACCCAATCAACAGCTGTGAGGGATGAGTGACATGAGGAAAGGAAGAAGAACAGGAAGAAGAAACAAGTTAGAGTACAGAGGAGGACGTTTCTGAATTTGTATCGTTAACTTCATGAGAAGTCCAAAAACTTTACTCTGGGATTGGAAAGAGCACAAGATATGACTCACGTTAGGAAACTGCTGCTAAGGACACTTCAACTGCCCCAACAAAATTTGACGCTAATATGACACTAAAGCCAGACTTGGTAAACAACTCTGCACTCAGTGCACCCCAATTTTCCTCTCTATAAATATCTAAATAATTCCTACTTTTGTCTCTATATCTCTCTCCCTCTCTCTGTCTCTCCCTCTCTCTCTCCCTCTCTCTGTCTCTCCGTCTCTCTCCCTCTCTCTGTCTCTCCCTCTCGCTCTCCTTCTTTCTCTCCCTCTCCCTCTCCCTCTCTTCCCCCTCTTTCTCTCCCTCTCCCTCTCTTCCCCCTCTTTCTCTCCCTCTCCCTCTCTTCCCCTTCTTTCTCTCCCTCTCCCTCTCTTCCCCCTCTTTCTCTCCCTCTCCCTCTCTTCCCCCTCTTTCTCTCCCTCTCCCTCTCTTCCCCCTTCACACTCTCTAGTGCCTGGCTGGTAACTCTCGTGAGCTCCTTCTCCAGAGTGAGATGTGATTAGGGAGGATTGGGAAGGATGATCCCCACCAATAGTGAACCACTAAACACACAAAGGCTATTTGCTGGCTGGCTTTACCCATGTGTGTGCGCGCACGTGTGTGTGTGGTTTGAAGAGGATTTACGGGTTAGGATGAGGAAGCAGAAGCTAAAATCTGGGTGATTTCTCGAGAGCAAAAGGTTGGGTTCATATATATATTTGAGAGAGAGAGAGAGAGAGAGAGAGAGAGAGAGAGAGATGCTGAGAAAGAGTAGAAGAGAGGAAGGATATACAAAAAGATGTGGCCTTTGTCAGCAAAATTTTAAAAATCTAAGTCAGCAGTTTTTGGATTAATGAGATGTGGGAGGTGAGCAGGGGCTATACACAGAGAGAAACAGAGAGGAAGACGGAGAAAAACAGAGTAATCATAGTATGTGCGAGAACAACAATCATCACGTGGATTTGATCTGTAATAGTAGGCCTACTGGTAGTAAACAGCAGCAAGACTACAGGAGGCAAGCCGAGACACACTATCACAGAGCTAAAAACATTTGCACACACGCAGAAAACCACACACGGCTGGGACAAACATCCTGCCTGCGAAACGCTTCACTGCATAAACACTGCCGTCAACTGAAGTATACACACACAAACACACAAGACGACATACGCTTGAGCGCCAAGCACAGAGTAAGGGAAGACAAAAGACAGTATCTACCAACCCCCCCCCCCCCCCACAATAACACACTCAAAACATCCCCTAAATACACCTTCAGAGAGTGAGGAGGGGGCTAAACGGAGAGCATCGCCTGTCACACACACCCCCCCCCAGCCCCGGGGGGAGAGAGAGGGAGAGCGATGCGGAGGGGTATTTAAAGGACGTGCGTCTCTGGGGAGGATGAGACAGACCCCCGTGGAGAGAACTGTCTGAGTGGAGCCACAGATCACAGAGAACAGGTGGGCCGGAAAACAGCCCGGCTGCACGCCGCCACCCTCAGCCTCGCTCGGGAAACCATCTGACTCGCACACGCGTGTGTGGGGTACAAGAACATCCATAAAAACACACATGTAGTTAAAGCAGTGGTTCTCAACCCTGGTCCTCAGGGACCCCCTGTCCTGCATGTTTTAGATGTTTCCCTGCTCCAACACACCTTATTCAAATGAAGGGGTCGTTATCTAGTTATGCAGAAGCCTGCTAACAACCATTCATTTGAATCAGGTGTGTTGGAACAGGGAAATATCTAAAACTTGCAGGACAGGGGGTACTTGAGGACTAGGCTTGAGAACCACTGAGTTAGAACATTGTAATAGATAACAGATAGGATGGGCAGGGGGGAACTCAGATGGAAATGTATAAAAAGCCATACCCAAAACACATCATACATGTAGCACATGGGTATTTCATGGCAGAATACACACAGAAGAGATCAAGATGCTGAAATATGGCTGGCCTAAGAACGGCAACAAAAAAAAAAACTTGAACAAGATTCCACTCTGGCCATTGTAAACACTCTGCAGGTTTGTTTCTCCCTCCCTGTTTGCATCTTCCTGTTGACAGCTTCTCAGTCTATTTTCACACCCGGCAACCCACACACATCGAGTGCCAAGAAGACTTCAGCAAATCAATTCCCCTTGATGCTTCCTTCCTCGTAGCCACAGAGCTGTGCTTACTGATTCTGACCGTCAACTGACCCGACCGAAACCTTTCCCCTGGAGAGAAATCTCCCACGGTACCGCCTACCGGGATAAGGAAGATCGCTAGCCTTAGAGGGCTGATGCTCACGATGTTAGCATTAGCATCAGTGAATCATATAGGGGCATTGAGATTAATGGGCTAACTAACAGAGCGCAGTTCTAACTGGGGGGTGTTGTGTGAACTGGGCATTGATCGACCCACCAGAGTCCTGAGAGAGCGGCGAGAGTGAGGCAAGCTAACAGCAGCTAACGGCTAACCGTTTCTACAAAAAAGGAGAGAAAGAAAGTGGTTTGTTTTTTTCTTAGCCTTTAGCCCACTCACCTTGCCTTCATCCTTTGGGCTGTCACTCAAATGAACCACGGGCCCAGGGTGTGTTTTAGTCGACCTGTGGCAGAGAGAAAGTGAGGAAAAGGTGGAAATAACAAGTCAATAAAAGCTGAGTGTAACAACATTAACATGAAGACCACTAGGTCTTCTTAAAACAGCACAGACCACCCAACATGAGATTTAAACCACCAAACAGTCAACGGATTCTACTGTAGGAGTTTAGCGCTTGCAGCTAGCGTTAGAGCCTTACTTTGGTGGTGCTCAGTCCGTAAGGGAAAACGCTCTGGCATGCTGCCAGTACATTCACCTATGAGAATGTTCTGGATCTGCTTCAGCACCAGGATGAAAAGTCAAACTGCTGTGTGCTCCCTGCAGATCCCACTGCCAAGTCCCTCTCTACAAAGGCCGCTAGCTACACACACACACACACAGTAAAACACAACCAATCTTCACACATTCTCCACAGTCCAGCCCATCACAAACACTTGGACCCCCACATGGAACTGAGCCAACATATTATCTGGCTACAAAAGGATTTACACTCCACACAAACACGTGTGGTGTTTGCTAGCTCGGTGCCAACCTACCCCGCTATCCTGCCAGTGCATTTCTTCTGACCTCTGACCTCTAGTTGCCTAGCAACGCCAGTGTTCTGGATGTGAACCGTGCCATCACGTGTGTGTGTGTGACACGCTCTGACAGATCACAACCAGCACCCTGGTTTCATGAGGCTGGAAACTTGGAGATTTTTTTTGTTCTTCCCCTCAGCAAATTTCAATCTGTATGGAAATGTGCAAAAACATTTGGAAACCCTTGATTGTTGTGTTCAAGGATGGATTCCTCTAGTAACGGCATACAAAGATGCACACAGGGTCTAATTAGATTTCAAAAACAAACATACCTTTGAGTCTGTACAGAGGAGTGTAGTCTTTAACTTAACCAAGCTGGAGACAGTAATACCTTGAAACATTACATTGAGAGTCCACAATGCAGAGCTTTTCTGCCAGAGAACAGTTCAGGGATAAGAGAAGGATGTTAAATAAACAAAAATTAAAACTGTGAAAGTAAGGTTATTCATTTAACATGATACAAATAAGGAGATGTCGAGAACCAGGTGGACTCAACCTATTTGACCCGGGCTGAGGAGAAAACGTCCTCCTCAGCCATAACAAAGAGAGACAAGCGGATCTTATCAGAGAGAGACCACAGAAAAGCTCTGCAGAGGGGAACAAAGAAATGCCCTGCGCTCTGTCGGCTCCCGGGGAGCCATGGTAACAGAAGCAACAGGAGGGAGGTGGAGGGGGGCTATAAAAACCGACAGGATGGTTGACAACACTGACCAGAGATTTGTGGACGAAAATAAGTGTGTGAGTTTGAACGCACACGTAAACTAACAAACGATCTTTTGATCACACAGGCTTCTCTCGAGTCTCACGTATCCGCCGTGAGACTCCCGCATTTCAACCATTTTTCACGCTATCACGCAACATCTTGTATTAATTTCTCACGCTGAAAAGTAAGTAAATGATAACTTGTCCCGCTCTGTACAATTAATGGACGAGGAAGTGTTCTGCCCCCAGCAGCCCCCCAGCCTTGCACTAGGAAGTTGCAGAACAGTTAGGCCTACGTTTTCGCGCTCTCGCGTGTCTGCCACCTGCACTTTGCACTAGTGTGAAACAGCATCATGTCAGAAAACAGCCCTTGCCAACCGCCAGGATGTGGTAACACTACCAGCGGACACTCCGACCAGGGCTTCTGCCGGTTCATCGTTCTGAAAGCTGCTGATGCGGTGCGGACGAAGGTTAGCTCACTCCGACACGGTAACGCTAGCTTACCGTCTGAGCCGCAAGCATCAAAATGACCTACATCCTGTCTAGAAGATTATGCCCTGTTTCAGACTCGTATAATACCGCCGATACACCACTTCTTTAACCGCCAGGCTGAATGTTCTCCTCCCAATGTGTTCTCACGCAGAGAATCCAATTAAATGATGGTGAAAGTAGGCCTATAGTTATTGTGCATGTTTTAGCGTTAATAGTCTAGTTTGGACTGGCTTTGAAAAATGTAATGAAGAAATAAATAAATAAATAGAGCAAGATAATGAAAATATGTTTCTGTAAGGCCCTAACAAAGGATTATTCTGTGTTTTGTCTTCTTGTCTTACCAAACAATGGTAACAGTCAGTTGGCGAGAAGCTTTGATGTTCTGTCGTTCTTCAGATTTCATTTCCTCCTCTACAGCGCATCTATGATGTCACATCAATTATTAAAGGTGGATTTTTCTCTGTGAATCATGAGCAGGATTAGCAAGGCGCTGCGCCTAAGAGATATTGTACCACCAAAAAAGGGGGGAGAAATATGAATAGGATCGCATTGGTTTATATTCGTTAGCTTGTGAGTGTCGGAGCATCTGAGTCGAGTGGGTTCGTCATTTTCTGTTGAACCAGAGGCAATGTATGCTTTGACGGGGGTCAGAGGACACTAATGGGGCATGACAGATCTTTGAGTACATAACATAGTGGCCTACTGCCAATAGCGTAGTACACAGACACACATTCATTAATCCTCAACAGAACTACATCTCCCAGGCAAATAATCTTCCACGAACATTGTCGCTGGTGGAGTTCTACTTGGGACTTTAGTGGCAAAGACTTCTGTGTGTCGTAAATATTTGCAGACCCTCCAGTACACACATTTGACACTTTTCTCTCTCACTCATTAAAACTCTCTCTTTGTCTGTCTGCTCCTTCTCCTTCTCTCTGCATCCTTCTCTCCCTGGACAGAAGCCCAACGGTGACAAACTAATTTCCCAGACGAGTAGAAACAAGGATGTTCACACTCCCTCCACTCCACCATCTCCTTCCTCGTAATCGCACACACACACACACACACACAGACACACAATTCCTTTCATTTTTCCTCCATACACACAAGGCTGTTAATGTCAACATCACAGCCTTCCTTTTTGATTTGGTGCAGAAACCCTCCTTATTCTCTTCCTCTCGCAAACTCCTCAAAACGTCATACCCTCCTCTGCCTCGGAGGACCGACCAGGAGACAAATACAAACATGTGACAAGGTAAGGAGGGAGGAGAGGAAGGAGGAGAAATGTTAGCATGTGTTTTCATTAACATGAATGGGCCTGCTTTTCCCTCCCCTGGGTATTCTGTCTCAATTTAGCCTGCTGCCAAGGAAGGCAGGCCAGAAAGACCTAGATTACATTAGACTGATAAACCCTGTCTTAATTAGAAAATAATGGGCTAATTACGGAAACACAAAGACCATTAACGTGGTCGTGCCAAGGCATAGGGAACCTGGGAGGGTACTGTCTAAAAATGAGCTGTTGAGAACAGAAAACACAGAGAAGATTAACCAAATGCCACCATTCATATTTAAATTGACTGAATCGGTTCCTTAACCATTTTCGAAGAAAATACATTTTCAAGCAGTATTTCCTTTGTGTTCAGAGGCATGTTCAGACAGATGGTGATGTATGAGCATGTCAGGGCAGCAACAGCTATCTCACACTCTGTTTCTCTTCTCTTATGATTTAAAGGTGCCGAAACTCCCCTTCCATCCCTCACTCAGGCACTAAATCTAGGGCTTCCATGAAGCCTGCAGAAACAAGGATCCAGACAGAAATCATTACAGTAAAAGAGTTCAATCGCCGTCGTGGGAATTGAGGGTACATGGCACACTTTCTGAATGGATGTCTGGTTCCAAAGTGCGGAGGGATTTTTTGTGTGCAATCGTTGATTTACAATAACTAACGCCTGAAGTGGTGCTGGCCCATTTTGTGCTAGTGCTTTGCACTGGCCAAGCATTCTGGGACAAAGTTATTGCACTATAGAGCACAGTTTAAGGATCAAGCACAGCTCATTCCTGTCAGCATGGTCATTTGAATTAAGATAAATTCAGTGCAAGCTACTTCATCACCTCCCTGTGATAGAAAAGTGAATTTGTTTTGTACCTCCGTGGATGTAAACCTGGAGAAGGCAGGGATATGTAAACACAATGCACTGGAAGTCTTGGCTGAGGTTTATGTTCTTAGTAAGAAATGAATCTATAGAAAAGCTTAGCAGGTCTGTGTGTGAGCAATGACTGTACATGTGTGTGTGTCTGTATGAGTATGTGTCTGTCTGTGTGTGTCTTGTGTGGGCCAGAAGAAGCTACTGTTTAATGACCTTAAATTCACACCCCAATTTCATACACACACACACACACACACACATAGTAGTTGTTCACGCACCTGTGGTGCTCAAGCCTCTCTGAACGTGAAAAGAACATTCTGTCTTCGCTCCCTCTCTCTTTATCCACTAGGGGATTATCTTTCAGGTTTGGAGCGTTTCTCATTTTCATTCATAATGAGAAAGGTCCTTCTGCAAAGTCTTAACAGTGAGAGCTCCTTTGGCTTTTTGTTTTAATCATCTTGATGAGCACAGAAATCTTGTTTCCGTCACTCAATTTATGTCTTACCCGGACATACGTGTTCTCATCCAGAATAACCAGAATTTGTTCAGCCAAATTCATTGTCAACCCACTAGAACTTGTCAATACCCGAATAGAAATAGCAAATAACTAAAATTATAATTCATATTTAAAACCCATGTTAATGCCAATTATAGTCTAGCTTTGGCAAGTGGGAAGATGCAATCCACCGAACAGACAATAAACCCCCACAACAGGTGTTGCTATCCACACGCCTGCCACTTTGCTCGAAACCCGCCCTTACACAGTGTCCTAGGACTTCCGTCAAAGAGTGGAGTGACTGACAGGCTGTCCGCCAACAGCAGAGCCAAGCAGACTGCTAACTACAGCTTGTCGCCAAGCACAGAGATGTCTGGGTGCGAGCGCGGCACTGATCGACGCTCTCCAGGGCCTGTCAGACTGGCACCGGAGGAGAGCGGCGTAGGTGTGCCTCATCCAACAGAAAATAAAAAGGCTCTTTGTGAAAGCTTGTGGAGTCGTGTAGTGAAAAAGGGGCCAATGCTTAAGCTGTTTACTGTCAACCCCAGGTGGGATCTGCCACGATCCTTGTGACAGCAAAGTTGCATGGTATTGTGTCGCTGCAAAAGAGTCGTTTTGACTGTTGATGCAGGTAAACCCCTGTTGCAGAGGGTTGTATAACTGTACAGCTTACAGGGTGTCCCGCAGAAAATGTGTTAGTTAAGGTGGTAGGGTGGGGTTTGCTGTCAGACCGGGTGGGTGGGGGGGGGGGTCTAGTTTGTACGATTTCGAATGACTAATGTAGATATCGCTATTTTTTTTTTACCGATGTGGTTAAGGCGGCAAGGCAGCATGGACTCCAGCATGCTTCGCACTTCCTTTCAGAAGTGCAGCCGATGCAGTATTTATTTATTGAGGGTCAGATGGCTGAGTGATTAAGGAATCGGGATATTAATCAGAAAGTTGCCGGTTCGATTCCTTTCCGTACAAAATGACGTTGTGTTCTTGGGAAAGGCACTTCACCCTACTTGCCTCGGGGGGAATGTAAATGTAATCATCAGCATGGAAGATGCTATAACCAAAAATCTTCCTCACCTACTTCATCTTATATAGTAATACAACAACATCTATATTATTGTTATTATTATAACTAACATACTCCAGTGCTCGTGCTAAAATCAGCATGATCCAGATGACAAGGATGATTGTCAACGTCAATAAAAAAGATGTTATTGTTACGGGTGGAGATCCTGTAGATCGGTGTAAACTCACAGTTCGATGGCCTTGTTCCACATGATGACGTATCCAGATAAGATGAAGGACTCGATGTTGACGATGTGGGTGTTTCCTCGCTCTGTACCCACGTACAGCCATTTACTCTGGAAGGGAAGGTGGCAAAACGTGATCCTGGAAGACACACAGAAACAAAAACTCTTAGGATGGATACGTGTTTTATATTAGTATATTTGTGTGTTTATATTAGTATGGATCCATGTTTATATTAGTATGTTTCTGTGTTGACATTAAGATTGATACTTTTTGCATATGCGCTGTACCACGCAGCTCTGTAATTAATGTTTTGCCTCAGATAATAACCACACAAATAATTATCATACTCTCACCAAAACAGTATACCTTTCCCACCATTATATCATAATTATGTTTGGGTTAATTGTACACTGAATTGTTTTTCATCAATATCCCACAGTGTCATGTGACAAATGAGTGAATTGCTCCAGTAAACTGAGATAGATGTAACTTTCTGTCAAATGTGTGTGTAACGTTGTAGTGTTTCAACACCCAACTTTTTTTTTTATGATCAGAGGGCACCATAGATAGTGATTATCCTCAGGGTAGTGAATTTTTGAATAATTAATTTAGCCCATCTCCACTTGAATGGAGGAACTGTAATGAATTATGATGAACACAAATACATTAGTGGATAGCGAAACAAAAGGAGAGAGTGTTGACCTTGCATGATTTACCCGCTAGCAGTTCCAACAGCATAATCGCATTGAAAGAGTTTGCATTAAACATTTACTGAATCGCTTTCCAGTGTTTTCAATCCTCTATGGTTCCAGAGTCTACAGTAGCACTTGCGACAGTATCTCCAATATGCTTGATAACAATCATCCCGTTTCATCCAGGTAGTAGTGGTGGTTCATTGCATTGAATTGCAGATATGAGATTTGCCTGTTTCTACCAAACTATTGCTTCAATCGGATTAATACAAATCTGAGTATTGCACGCACGAAACATCGCCTGTGTTAAGTTGGGATGCCTCCATCTCTGTTACATTTCACTCCTATTGCTTTAGTGAACAGTAGCGGACTAATGGGGAGCTCTAGCAATAGGTATTAGGCCAAGTCAGGTTAGACGGTCTTGTTGGAACAACATCATCCCTAGATTGGTACCTTTTTCATACATTCAGTACAAAGCTTCTTATTCAGGTTGAGTTATGAGAAAGATCCTTCCGGTTTCACATCAAATTGACAAACGGTCGAATGCCCCTGCATCGACCCTGTGTTGTGGTCCTGCGCAAAAGTAGCCTGTTAGGTAGCATGTTATGTTACCGAACATGTAATTACAACAAGATCAATAATAAAAACCTTGAGGCAGAACACGCTATGAGCACGTTTTGTGTCCATGTGACATGCAGTGTCATATACTCTGAATTCAGGGGGTTGGGGTGCTTACACAGTCATTCACCCTGCATTAGCATCCATCATCTTTATAAGCGCCTTAACTGGGGGAATAAAGATCAACGCTCTCTAATTCACTCCTGTCCATGGTGATTACCTCACCAGGACGCAGCAGGGCTGGGCCCCCTGCTTACTGCCTCCCTGCCTAGCCCTGCCCAGCGAGAGACAACGTTATTAGATAGCAGACAAATGAGATGGGAGACAATTCAATAAGGATTTGGACCACTCCTGGAAGCTCCGGGAGGGGGGGCTTGCTTGAGCTAACTGGAGAAGATGTCTTCGTGTGCGAGGGAGAGGGAGGGAATCGTATTTGACTCTAATGTTCCTGACGAGAGAATGTCAGTCTCATGGTTGAGGGTTGAGGTGACTGACTGAGACATTTGAGTTCTCTAAGCAGGAAACATGAGATGGTGGCATGCAGAACAGGTGACGTGATTACTCAAATGAGGCGTTCCTCAAGCCTCTGTTGTTGTGCAATTCCTGTTTCATCTCTCTGCATGAAACACAGCTTGTTTTCCCCCTTAACTACACAAATTCGATTTTTACGAAATAATTCCTCGATTCATACTGTTTTGAACAAATGAAACGAAACACCAACAGATCATTCCATTGTGTCCGAGCAGAAAATATGAATAAGTGTGTTGGAATCAAAGCACTTGGGCAGAGAAGAGAACGTTACCACGCATGCAATCAGACGTGAGTAGGCGGCTGTTTCAAAGCCCTGCGATCGCTCCTTGACTGCCCAGACGACCTCCCTCATTTAGTCTGCATTTGCATAATTATAATTTTGCTGTAAAAAAAAAAAAAGGAGAACAAAAGTGAACCGTGGAGAGCAAGCAACAGTGTGTGCGTGTGTCTTGTGGAGGGATGTGTGCGTTGGGGGGGGGGGGGAGGGGAGGGGGTTTGGAGGGTAATCAAGTGAAAGTCAAAGGCTTTGTTTGACTCCACCAGGCTGACAAGGTGCTGTCAGCGCACCTCATAATTATCAATCAAATGAGCCAGTAGGAGAGAGAGGAGCTGGGTCACCAGCTGTCAGCTGTGTCTGGGGAAAAAACAACTCTAATGACGTAAAACACGTCATGTGATGAATTGGAGCTGTCGTCCTGCGAGACATCATCCAAATACGTCGTGACCTTCATTAGTTCATCTCTCAAATTCGACCAATCTGATTTTCACGAGGAGAGTATCATGACAGTGGCAAAAGTTGCATCCACAAATATGTGAGGTGATATACTCGTATTTCCTTTTGGGAAAAACAAATTTATTTAAGCGATTGGGAGGTGTCCCAAGTGTTCACTGAGGTGACTCCCTTTTGATTCCCAAACGACTCATCTGGGTGTCAAAGACGTAATGGACCAGGGTCAGTGACTTGACAAGGAGTAAACTAAGAGCTCGCTCGCACACGCCCTTGTGGGAGATGATTCACCATCCATGTCTTGTTGTTTGTGCGCATGCGGCCGCCCTCCGCCTCTGAAGACACAGCTGTAACGCCGGCAGATGTCCCTTTGGAGCTACAGGGCTAATGGAGCATTGGAAGTGATTTCACCACCTGTGAAACAGCTCGCTCTGGCTCCATTCCCCTGCGGAAGCAGGTACACTGCAAAGAGAGGGGCGAGGGTGATGATGAAGTGCTGACGTGTGTCAGTAGCTAAAAAGCGACATCACGCATTTCAAGCTGCGTGAGCAGCTTACCCAACCCTCCACGCACCTCGATGAGACAGGGAACAAGAAGCCATTTTAATTTAGAAGCTGTATTCCCACCCAAATGTGTCTAAATACATGACTATACAGGAAAGCATTACCAGTTTACTACATGCACAGGCTTATCTTTTCTTCCTCTATGTGGCTCAACCAAGGCCGTAGCCATGGAGTCAACATTGGGGGGGACAAATTAAATGTTTTAGGATAATTTCAGACAGTGTGCGTGGTTGCCTGTCGTAGCGTAGCACATTAATATTTATATCAATATATTGGGGGGGACATTTTGACCAGATTTGAATATTAGGGGGGATGTGTACCCCCCAATATATTATGATTACGGCCTTGGGCTCAACTGTGTGAGATTATGATCGTCCCCGCACGTTCAGCGTCGCGGCTCCACTGTGAATGACCAGACCGGACCCAAACTCCTTACAGTCCGCAGATGGATCATACAAGTGGAATTATTTGTGGGTGAAACAGCCGGAAGTGTCTTCCTTCTAGAAGCCTTCTTTTGAATTGCAGTCAGAGGGAGTTATGATGATGGAGAGAGGCTCGAACAGCCTGATTAAAAGCCTGTGATGGCACTTTACGTGCATGTGTGCTGGTCGATGCTAACTGGGCTAACTGGAGAGAGTGTTTTATGTGTGGCCAATGGGAGAGTTACGTTAGATTAAGTGGAGGCTTTGGCTGATCCAAATGGGAGAATGTTACACACCATTAATCTCAGTCATAGTAAAAGATAATAGTACCTCCAAGGTGAGAATATCATCAAACATACAGACATAGTCAGCACCCACTGAGAATATTGACTCAGAACACACATCAGGGATTGGAATTTTCCATCACTGAAAATTTCCATTTTACAGCCCATGCACTTCTCACCTGGGCGGCAACCACAGCTCCATTAAAAACACCTTCTTCTTGCAATCCCCTCTTGTCTCATAGGGAGAAGTTATCGCTGGAATAAGTAATTAAATTCCTCAGGTTTAAATGACTTTAATAGGAATTACTTGGCAGGGGAAAGGCCTGCCTGGTACACCGTGATACAGAAATGAACAAGTGTGTTCACGTGTGTGTGTTTCCATGTGTGTGTGTGTGTGTGTGTGAGAGCCTCAGGGTTTGCATGAACTCTTTTCACCTTAAGGACATGGGTGTCACACGCTCCCTTAAGGCCAGGCCTTATAAACACTTCACCATGACATTTAATGTCAGCTATGGATTTCTTCCAAGTGTTGGCAGTGTGACAAACTGGCTGCTAATAAAAAGAACATTTGTTTTTAATGAAGCTCTTTGCCATTTTGGAAAGACCAAAGTAGACTTGTTAACGTGGAAGAAAATGGCCGACCAGTTCGGTCCACAGACCTGTCATATCTAATACCAACCGTATCTCAAGAGCTGCCTCTGATAGCTGACTCACGGTTAAAACCCTGACAGTTATTCAACATAAGACTTCAGTGATCCATGGTGACAAATACAATGTTCTTCAATTCAGCTTTACGCTCCTAAATCCCTCCTACAACTAAATCTACGTCCCTGAAACGACTTTGTGATTTAAAAGGCATTTCTAAATAGATTAACATCTCAGACGGTTTTCCTGTGGGATTGAAACACTTTCCCTCTCCTGAAGGTGTCTGCTTCCTGTGTGAATAGACACTGCTCAATGTTTCCCGAGGTTTACAGCTTTTTTTTTTTGGGGGGGGGGGGGGGGGGGGGGGGGGGGGGTCGGGGGAGGAGACATGTAGAGACAAAATTGCATGGCGTCGTGTAAATAAGATAAATAACATAAGGCCATTTATTTTGTTTAATAAAAGAGCAAGCTATAGACCTGTTTTATAGGAGAGGTAACCTTAAATTACTTATTTTGTGATCTGGTGCTATATAAAAAATAATACTAAATTATTCAAAAGATTTGGTAATTTTTACAAAATTAACTTCACCTTCCAGGGGGGCGGGGGAGCTGTTGGGGGGGGGGGGGCGCCCCCCTAAAATAATGGCAGATAACTGACTTTACATGCAGGGTAAAGTATTTAAGTGTTGGACATGACTCAACACTCACCAACAATGGACCTTTTCTCTCTGAAATGAAGGCTTTGTATATCCAGGCTTTGTATATCCATGCTTTGTATATCCAGTCGAACTTTCAACGTGATCTTATTAACTTTAGTGCCCTCAATGCAATACCCACGACCTGCTATCTATAAACTGACTAAGAGGACAAGGAAACTGAGTCATGCTATCTAATTACAGTGTGTATTTTTGTAGTGATCATAGTCCTTAGAAAATACCCGATGTACTAGACTGAAGGGAACTCAAACACTTTAGAACTCATGTAAAGCCTGTTAAATACACTCAAATTAAAAAGGAAAGTTATAAAAGGTCTAGAGTCAATGATAGCTAACTTAATCACAGACACTTTGCCATGATAGCAATGTTTTCATGGAGATTATCCCCTGTCAAAAAAGTAAAAGATGTGACCTTTTATTCTGTATAAAATGATACTATGTTCAGCAGCCTTCACCGACTGCAATACTTGATAGATTGATATTTCTAACATGCCCATATTGTACATTTTGAAAAATAACTTCAATGTTTACTGTTTTATTTCAAAGCAGTGAATAACTTTTATGGTTAAGAATTAATAGGCCTACTGAATAGCATACTTCTGGAACAACTCCACACTCAAACGAATGTATAAAGTTTTTACGATAATATTTTTTTTCCCGCTTTCCACACTTTGCCCCTGTGGAGTTCTGCAGAACGTCTAAACAAGAGAGATCAGACAAAGAGCATCTTATAACTCCATCTTTTCCTCAAGGTTCGTAAAAGCACTTAACAGGAAAGATTCTCAAAACACTCCATGCCACCAAAGACGACATTGACCATTTCCAATCGTCCGAATGCTGAGGTGAAACATTCAAACATTTTCTGCCTGACCTTCTTTTCACAGAATCAGACAGACGTATTGTGTAGGTGTGGATGTGCTGTGTGGTAGCACCCGGTTGAAAGCCAGACTGGAAGGTGTCCTGCTGAACACAGGTGTTCTCTAAGTCAACAGAGGCAGAATAGAAGAGTCAAGGGCATGTCCACATTGTAAACAACATTAGTCCAAAGCTTTTACCTCTGAAGGCTAAAAGAAATAGTCTGTCTCCAAGTGTAACTCTTTGGGTTTTTTTTTACTTTTACTTGCAAATTGTTAGCGATTGAGGAAAAAACATATGGCACCCGTAAAAGGTTTTTAATCTGAGACAGCACTACGTAATTATTTTATATCCTTAACCAAGTTGTGATATCTCTTGTCCAGGTAAAGCTTTTCAACATTGTGAGGACAGTTTCATCAATTCACGGCAATAGCTTTTTTCAGTGTCTTTAGTTGTTGCAGACTATAAGAAAAATGTCTAAAGGCTTTCAAGAATTTGAGAGAACACCCTAAAATATTTAAATCGCCAATACTGCGGTTGCCTTTGCAGTATTGATGGTCAACCTTGAGGCGCTGAGATTTATTCTATCAGACGTATTATTTATTTTGGCGTACTAAGCCTTGGGAAGTCAAACCCAGCTTTTCATCTCAGTTGATAGACTTGGTGTGTAGTTAGACTTAGTGTGTGTTTGTTCTTGGTTTGTGTTTGGTATGTGTTTATTGATTGTCTGTACTTAAATTTACATTTAGAAGACGCTCTTATCCAGTGCGATATACAGTAAGTACAGGGACATGCGCCTTGCCCAAAGACACAACGTCATTTGGCACGGCCGGGAATCGAACCAACAACCTTCTGATTAATAACCCAACTCCCTAACCACTCAGCCATCTGACCCCCTTGGTTAGTGTTTGGACTTGGTGTGTGTTGACTGCACCGCATACTCACCGCTCTCTGTTGAACTTGAGCGAGTGCAGGACAGCGGGCCTTCGCTGACGGAGGTTCCACAGGTGCAGTGTGTCGTCGGCGCACGCCGTGACCAGCGCCCCCTGCAGGAACAACACAGATGTGACTCACGGTGATCCTCGAGGTGACTCACTTTCGACACGCGTCAGCAACACACACAAAGACAGCTGTGTCGAACGCGATGAGCGAGCCGGGTCAGTATGAACGGTAACAATACCAGGGTCGGAAAATGTCTTAGATTAATGCAGAACCACCAAGGTTTGCATTTGTCAGTTCATACAGAGATTAATGCAAATTAGCTCCTAACTGGAGACACAGCGAGGGAAGTGACTACGGTTATACAAGACGAAGTTTGGATTATCTGAACGTGTGTGTGTGTTAAGCAGCGTGTCCTCTGCATGATGCATGCTTGAGTATGAGGGGCCGTTTAGGAAATAATTCAGAGAGTCCTTACACAAACACATATGAAACACATTCACATATGAAACACCGCATTTTTATTTTTGAACATTTGAAACAATATTTTAAAAAGTTTTGAAAAAGGTTTTTGCATCATTGATAAGTACTTGATGAGGCCTCTACTATTATCTACGGTACTCTATTGTACTCTGCTCTACTTTACTCTGTTACAGAGCATTTCACAAAGGTACATTTTCCCAGTTTTGGATCGTTGATCCAATTGCTACGTGCCTGTTCTCTTCTACAGCATGCTCTCTGAGAGTGGAGAGAACAAGGCATAGCTTGGTGCTGTTTCGTTCAGCGACACCTGATTGGAGCAGACAGCGGCTCTGAGGGTGTTTCTTACTGGGGGTACATTGACGCCTTTCTCTCCCATTGAAATGCAGTCGTGTGCTTGTGTGTGCGTGTGGGCATGTGTGTGTGTGCGTGACTGTAAGTGTTCAAGACGTCATGACTCATGGTCCAAACAGTGGACTTCCTGCTGGTGCTCTTGTCATGGGGACTTTAACAGGAAATGATAGATTAACTGCCTTTTCCAATAATAACTTTCAAATGTTCTCCTCTATGTCAATCTAAACTTACATTACATGCCAACTAGCTGTGACGGTAATTCAAAAGTAAACCCAAGTAATATAAACTTGAATAAAGGTTCATTTGTTGAACAATTGAGTACACATGAGTTCTATTACTTACATAGTCAGTTTGGTTTCCTCCTAAAATATGACTTTTGTGTGTTATCGACCAAAGGGATGAGACACAGAAAGTCAAAACAGCTTGGAGCGACATTATTTCCCTCAGGCTTTCGAGTTTACGACTAACTGAAACTGGAGGAATGGAATTCCTCCCACTGACCTGCTGCTGGGCGGCTGGTGGGGAGTTAGCCAGAGACCCAGAGGGTGAATAAACCCCAGACTGAAACCGCGACCTCGGGGGGAAAGACTTTACACGTCCCCTAGGTACGTGAGTATGGCGGTAATCCACAAACACAGATTGAAATATAAACAGCTCGTTTATGAAGGATTAAGAAGCTCTGTGGCAGTATTTAGATGTGGGTGTGTATGTGTGTGAGTCTCTTGCTTTTGTGAGAGCATTTCTAAGGCCATGTACACAAATCAGGGTGATGAAGGTTCCTGGACAGCCAGCGTCACAGCTATAGTCAATAATTGAAGATCCTCTTTAACATTCACAGACAACCATCACCTGGTCACAGTCATCGCTTGTCTATACCTGGTGGGCCCCCTGCCTCTCCCATCAGACCTTAACAGCCCAAAACTTGAAGCTCGTATGGAGTTCAAGCCACTGATATTACGCTATACATCCCCTCCTGCTCTCCTCTCCACCTAGTACCACCATATACCTCCTCCACCTCTCCACCTAGTACCACCATATACCTCCTCCACCTCTCCACCTAGTACCACCATATACCTCCTCCACCTCTCCACCTAGTACCACCATGTTATATACCTCCTCCACCACCTCCTCCATCTCCTCCTCCTCTCCACCTAGTACCAGCCTCCATGCGAGAAGCAGGGCTTCCTTATCAGTCAAGGCTTTTCGGTAATCTGACTCTCCAGACTCGATTCCTCTTTTACAAGACCCATCTCTCGTGTCTATGTGTGTATCTGTCTGTGTGTGTGTGTCTGTGTGTGCGCGGACTGGCACCACATGTGTGCATGTGTGGACACCCCCTGTGTGCTGCGAGGGTTGGTTTTAATAAACTGGGTAGATCATGATGTACTCAATCAATGGGTGCATTAGCTGAAGGTTCTTCGGAACATCTTTTTAAAGATATTAGCATATTTTGATTGAGGCGACGGTTAACGCTAAGTAGTATGAATGATACATGAGACACCAAATGATTAATTGTTGCTTGATAAGGCTTACATCCCTCATAGCCTAATTCTCTTGTTTCCGTTAAATGTTGGAGTGCAACCTGCAATGTTAAATCCTGCCCGTCCCTCCTCCATCTTGGTTAAACACATGACAGCTACCTCATAAAACCCCATTACACTGTGAGCAATGATCGCTGTTTACCAAACCAAACTAATTAATCCTAGAAAATAATTAAATGGGAAGTAAAATAATGAATAACTTAATTGCGTGTGTTTTTTCCTCGTTCTTTGTCCGATTTGATGTCAGTGCCCCCTCATCCCGATCCACGGGCCCTGCTAGGATGTCGTAGCTAATAGCATTAGCGGGGATATGCTCAGCTAATCCATGTCAAATTTGACTGATGGGGTAACGCTATGTGTCGATGGAAAACTGGCACCATCAACAGATTAAAAGGTCTGATAAAGACCTTAATTGTGTTTTCTTCACGGCTCCTTTTTTTTGTCATTCTATCCCTGTTTCTATCTGTCGGTTATAATGAATTCTCTTAAGGTGTTTACATCTTGAACTACGTCACGTGACGCTACCCATTTATTTCCATTTTCGTTCGTCTGTCTCTCTTTCACACATACTCACACTCAAACACGCACTCGCGCACACTCAAGCAAACACACGCTCACATTGCCTTTGTCACTGTATCTTTTTGTTATTCGTGTTTTTCTGATGCCACCAGTCCAAGCGATACAATCCTGATGTGTGCACTTGTCAATCGTCATGTGTCACTCTTGACTAGCGTTGCCGGGAAACGGCGTGCTTGTTGTGTTTACAGAAACATGCTCTCTGTCACCTCGCTCTAACGACTCGCCACAAAGACAGAAACAATGATAGAATACGGAGCAGAGGAGGAGAGAGAGGGCGAGACAGACAGGGAGGTCTGGGGTCTTGAACCCCATCATGGTGTGATTATATGCAGTGATGGTGACACAGGAAGATGTGGAGAGAGCCAGGAAGAATGGATACATAGATACGGAGGTTTGGAGCCAAGGTAAATATTCACAGTCCTTGTTTCAAGCTCAAAATAGCACTTCCACCTACTGCTATGGTTAGGAGAGGACTGTGAGTGAGTGTGTGTGTGTGTGTGTGTGTGTGTGTGTTTGTTCATTAAGTCTCTAATGGATAAACACCTTAGGACTTCGGATATCCAGCAGTCACTTAATAACAGCCAATCTGTACATTTACCAACATCAGTATTAGTATCTGTGGACTCAATTGTAGCCAACTGGTAAACAAAAAACACCAGGCAGTTGTTTAAAGCTGCAATGTGCAACATTTTTTAATACATTTAAATACGAAAAACAATGCTCTCAATTCTTTTCTGATCTTCCCTGTTTTAGTTTGATTGACAGTGGTTTCACAAAATAAACCAAGGAGGAAGGCCCGCCTCACCAAAGGTGATTGGTTGGAACAGGATTTCTGGAATATAATTGGCATTGACATTCCACTGACACTGAGCTGACTGCGTTGCTAAACGACTCATTAGCTTACACAACATGTTTAATGGGGACAAAATGTTTTTGTTTTTTACTAATTAAGTCTTACCTTTCATACCATTAAAGCAGAGACATCTAAACAGACTGAGAGACAAGTCTGGGATACAATGCCAGGGTTTCTCCACTGATCTAATTCTGCTCTCCTATATAGGTCATTAGTTCCAGGCCCAAGGTCTGTGCCCTTCTGCTGCCTCATAGATGTTGTCCTGTTTGTCCTCCGCCCTCCCTCCCTCTCCTCCCCCCTCCCTCTTCTCCCTCACACCAGCTCCACCTGTTGTGTCTGTATTTCTCCTCTCTCTCTCTCTCCCTCTCTCTCTCTCTCTCTCTCTCTCTCTCTCTCTCTCTCTCTCTCTCTCTCTCTCTCTCTCTATCTCTCTGTCTCTCTCTCTTCTCCCTCACACCAGCTCCACCTGTTGTGTCTGTATTTCTCTCTCTCTCTCTCTCTCTCTCTCTCTCTCTCTCTCTCTCTCTCTCTCTCTCTCTCTCTCTCTCTCTCTCTTTAACCTATTTACAATTCCAATGACTCATTCGGGGGATGAATAATTAATCAGGATTAGCAAACAAACCATCTAATTACCCTTTTCCAACCTTCTGACGCGAACGAACACCGGCGTTTATCATCACTGTAAGAATGACTTCTGGGCTTGACCTTGGGCAAGCTAATGTGCCCGGTGAGACCAGCAGAGCAGGTGACCAGATGTGTGTGGCGCTACACTGGGAGGACACAGTGTGGGCGGGTACCCGGCTCATAAAACGTCTTGTTATGGAGAGTGAGTCAGATTGGCTACTCGTGGGCTCAACAAGCTAATGGAATAAATCATTATACTTCTGTGAATGTCAAGGGTGCTCATCTGTATGTGTGTCTGCCATTCAAAGCCCACAGCTAACGACCTACGATGGAGGGCTGTGTTCGCTTGTTGCCTTCAGTCGTGTCTTGACAGACAGTGTGTGTGAGGATCAAAGAAAGCCGACAGGAGACTGTGTCGAGTGTGACAGATGGGCCGTACACACACAAACACACACACACACACACGCAAGAACGGGCTTCCGGTATGTGCAGGCTGAACACACACACGTATATATTCACATATACAGTGAATCTGCAGTTTTGCCTGAGGCGCTTTCATCCAACCAATTCCTCCACCCATGAATTCCTCCTGATCCGTTCCACCCCTCCCTGCGTTGCTATGAACCGAACCACTCTGTTCTAGGCAGAGAGAGTTGGTTAGATATCATCGTAAGATGATTCACACTGACACTGTAAACAAATACACAGACATTCTCAGACAGTGTGGCTACATGGTTGCGTTAGCAGACGAAAGCGTGCACCCGAGGAATAATGAGATGATATTGTACACATTAATCTGATGTGGTAGATCATTCTGTATTCTGGTGTGAATGTGTGAATGTGAGTCTGAATCAATTGGCGTTGTGGTCGATGGGCGTGCTTGTTGTCTTCGGTATGATGTAACTGTATCGTTGAACGAGTTGGACAAACAGTCTGTCTGGTTTCATATTAACATCAATGCTTCCCCTGGGTAACATACCACACATGCTGTGTTATTTTTCTATCTCGGTCTCCTATTCTCTCTCTCTCTCTCTCTCTCTCTCTCTCTCTCTCTCTCTCTCTCTCTCTCTCTCTCTCTCAGTGTTGCTCTCTCTCACACACACACACACACACACAAGATAATAGGGACGTTAAATAACCTCCCCTTCCCTCTTGTCACAGTTATTAGCCAAATCTGTGAAGTCCTCATATAAACCCTTCTGTTGTCTTCCACAGAAGCCAGTAGAGAAAGAGAGGATAGAGAGAATAAGAGAGAAAGGATAGCGGGCAATATATAGACTGAATAAAAACAAAACAAAGATAGAAAAGGGGTCAATTCCAGGAGAGAGAGAGGGAGAAAGAGAGAGAGAGCTAGAGGGAGAAAGAGAGCGAGAGGGAGAAAGAGAGACAGAGAGAGAGAGAGAGAGAGGAGACGTAGACTTTTAAAGGAAAAGAGACCGCATGTGGGGTAAGAGAGTGAAGGAGAGAGAGTGGGCTGGAGAGCTATCAGAAGCGATACTTCACAGACGTGCAGCTCAGCAGCAGCTGCAATAGACTGGTTCCTGCTCTAGAGCAAGTGCCCTCTTCTGCTCCTGCAAGACTTCCAGCACATCAAGATCCATGCTACAGAACCTGGGCCCGGAAGGGCTCACACACACACACACACACACAAAGTGTGTCTTACCTCGTTGATGAGGAACTGTAGTTGAAGCACGGCCGCTCCGCTCTCATGCTGACAGTAGCAATCCACACCAGGCCGTCCCAGTCTGATGACATCACAGAGTCAAGGAAGCATGACAGGAACACAACAGGGCTGACACTGAAGATAACAGGCATCGAGAACATGAGGACTTCAACTATACTTCTGCAGTTACACCCCATTACAGTCCTGGGCTGACTGGTCACAGTCCAGAAAAAGGTTGAAGAGTAATGCGGCTACTTTAAAATAATATCTATGGTATTCCATAGAAGTCTAGGACAATGGCCAGCACTTTTTATGATGAAAGACGCTTAGACTATTATGATGGCTCATAATAGTTAAGATCAAATGTATTTTCATATCCCTTAATAATCCATAATAGGATAAACATCCTGTGGGGGTCCAGCTAAGTACAAACACAGAACGAAACCTCTCACTGTATACTTACTCTCTAAATGGATTATTGTGAATGACTTCCATTAAGGGTTGTGTAAAACCACAGGTGCTGCATTAGACCATAGACATCTTTAGACTTTCTCACCACTAGCTTCCACAGCCTGCTTTCAGGTACAATGATGTACTCAACCTTCCAAGAAGCAGGCCTGTAGCTACAGAAAGGCTCTAAAACAGTCACACAGCAGATATGCGCAGGTGGATGGGTTACACAGAAATACAATTATCTGAAGTAGATATGGAAAAAGGTTGTTTAAGGACACTTTCTGGACAGTAGTTTAGTGGAGAAGAAACATCTAGTTCATCCAGGATGAATAGAGAGAAAGGGATCATTGAAATAGAATAAGACATATTTTTGGTCATGTTTGGTGATGGCTACAGCTCAGTGACAGAGCACGAGACAGCAGATCAAAAGGTTGCAGGTTCAAATCCCCCGGTGGTCGCAGGCAGAAACTACCAAGATATGTGAGAGCGCACAGTCAAATAGCATAAACATGAAGAAAACTTTCATGATAAAACTCTGAAACAGCCCTAGACCACTTTCGGAGCCAGATAGACAGTGTGTTCTCTGAGGAGAGAGAATGGAAGATTCTGGAAACGCACGCTGGACTGACTGACTTATCATCTCTAGCAGCTGAACCTTTTCATGCAGAAATCTGGCCAACCTCCCATGCAGCAGGTTCCGACCGGCAGAGAGGAAAATCACACCGTAGACGTCTACTGACAGGGTCCAGAGACGTCTCTGACACGAGAAAGTAATACAAAATCTTTGCTTTTAAGAAAACAAATGACAAGACGAGCTTGAATTCCCGTCCGCGGATTCTCATCCTCTTTTCAAGAGATGCAGAGAGATACACCCAGACATACACCCAGACATACACCCAGACATACACCCAGACATACACCCAGAGATACACCCAGACATACACCCAGACATACACCCAGACATACACCCAGACATACACCCAGACATACACCCAGACATACACCCAGACATACACCCAGACATACACCCAGACATACACCCAGAGATACACCCAGGACCTTTCCCTGCATAAACAACCCCAGCCTACCACGGTCAGCCCGGGGCGAGGAACAAGAGCCTTCCTCTCAAATCCTGTCTCCCTGAAAGCTGTTTGTTGTTTAGTTTTCCTATGTGAGTCTGAGGACCGGGCCTGGGGGGGGAGGGGGGAGAACGGACCTTCAGAGATCTCTCCGACTCGGCCAAAACTGCCTCAGTGACCCTGAGCTGGATGACGGATGACGGCTTACTTTAATGAACTCATTAGATGAGGATGAGGGACTCAGAGAACATTACTTTGGCTGAAGGACAAACAAGGCGACGCAAGAACTCCATAGAGAGTTTTTGTGTGTGTTCTGTCCAGTTCCAATTTTATTTTTATTTTTTTACTTAATTTATTTCCAATCCAAAGGCTGATAGTCCCACTGTATGACAGCATGACCAAATGATGTGGACTTGTGGTACAACAAGAATGAGTTATTGACAATCATTCATTTTAAAAACAATCATAATTGGAAGTGAGACCACGCTGGTTTTTCTATTTTCCACGGTCAATGAATGATTTCCCATTAAGGGTTGGGACCTGGCAGTGTTGACACACAACATGCAGGTGTGTGTTCTGTGTGTGCCCCAGATCTTAGTGTGTGTGTGTTTCTGTGTGTGCCCCAGGTATATGTTTCTGTCTGTGTGTGTGTGATTCTGTATGTTGGTGGCCCAGGTGTGTGTGTGTGTGGTGTGTGTGTGTGCATCAGTGCCCCAGGTGTGTGTGTATGAGGTTCAATGCTGTTCAGCGGGTAATTCATGTGGTACTGGGCATCTCATTGAGTGAGGATTCCACACAGCTGAGACCTGAGGATGCCTGACTGAACACAGAGAGGGCATTCAAGTATGACACACACACACGGATCGGGGGAAAGCCGAAGAGATAAAGAGAAAGAAACATAGGAGGAAATATCTGTCAAAATGGTTGTCACACACTCGCGCATACACACTCACACTCACATGCACGCACACACGCACACGCACACCTCCAGAGCTAAGCTGAGCCTGCACGCTCCATGCTCTGTTTCCTATGTGCGGTGGGCAGGGGCTGCTGGGGTGGCTGTGTCCCTGCCTGCAGTGAGCAGATGAGGGTGGCATGGGTGACTGTGTCCCTGTGTGATGAACTGAGACACACAAACTGTCACAGTTCTGACAGCTATACAATAAAAGAGACTGAGTAATGATCACACATGCGTACATGTTGTGTCACAATAGACAAACATCTAGATATGTATTTAAAATACACCGCACTGGAAGGCAGCACATAGTATTATGTTTTCCACAGTGCACCGCACCAATGAGGTGAGTATTGATTTTAGAGATGAGTTTTAAGATTGCCTCTCGTGTTTAAATTCTATGACAGACGGGAGTTTTCAACTTCAGCTGGGCCATGAGAAATCTTTAGGGTGCTGGAAAGATGTCACTTGGTTGAATGAATACATGCAAAACACCCACAATCCCCCAGTTGTTTAAAGTAGACAATCAAATGGGAATTCTCTCATCGATTCTCCCAACCCCTCTCTCTTTTCTTCTTTATCACACTCTCTCTTTCTCTGTGCCTCCCTCACAGCTGAATCGATTCAAACCACCTGAGAGAGGGAGGGAAGGAGGGAGGGATGGAGGGAGGGAGGGAGGGAGGGAGGGAGGGAGGGAGGGAGGGAGGGAGGGAGGGAGGGAGGGAGGGAGGGAGGGAGGGAGGGAGGGAGGGAGGGAGGGAGAGAGAGAGAGAGAGAGGGAGAGAGGGAGACAGGGAGAGAGGGAGAGAGGGAGGGAGGGAGGGAGGGAGGGAGGGAGGGAGGGAGGGAGGGAGGGAGGGAGGGAGGGAGGGAGGGAGGGAAGGAGGGAGGGATGGAGGACATCTAATGGCACAGAATGGAGCAGAGCAGGAATTGAGCGACAAGGGCCTTTCAAGCACATGCATCCTCTGTTCAGCTGCTGAGCACAGGAAAAGAAACCTGTTTCACTTGCAGGCAATATGTTTAGCAACCAATGAGCCTGTCCACTTGAATTCATACCTAGCTACTGGATCCTTATTCCCTTAAAATCCAATACCAGAGGCAAACATAAACCCAAAAATCAAATATTGAAGAATTGCTCGTCAAGAAATGATGTTACATTCACCTCGGATACTTTTTAACCTAGCTTGTTAGCTCATTTGCAAGCCAGTTCAATGTGTGCTGTCATAATGGTGAGGTGAGGTGAGGGAGTGAGAGAGGGAGGGAGAGAGGGAGGGAGAGAGGGAGGGAGACAGGGAGGGAGGGAGGGAGGGAGAGAGAGAGAGAGAGGGAGAGAGGGAGGGAGGGAGGGAGGGAGGGAGGGAGGGAGGGAGGGAGGGAGGGAGGGAGGGAGGGAGGGAGGGAGGGAGGGAGGGAGGGAGGGAGGGAGGGAGGGAGGGAGGGAGGGAGGGAGGGAGAGAGAGAGAGAGAGAGGGAGAGAGAGAGAGAGGGAGAGAGGGAGAGAGAGAGAGAGAGAGAGGGAGACAGGGAGAGAGGGAGAGAGGGAGGGAGAGTGGCGAGAAGTCATCTTGCTCTCCCCACCATCCTGTCCATCTCTCCAGCTTTCTCCAATCATCTTTCCCTCTCTCTTTCTCTTTTATTGCATCTCTCTCCCTTCTACTCTCTCTCTCTCTCTCTCTCTCTCTCTCTCTCTCTCTCTCTCTCTCTCTCTCTCTCTCTCTCTCTCTCTCTCTCTGTCTCTCTGTCTCTCTCTCTCTCTCTCTCTCTCTCTCTCTCTCTCTCTCTCTCTCCCTTCACCTCCATCATTACCTGAGGGGATTTTCACAGACATGCTACACCCCACCTGTCAGATGTGACCGTGTCAAGACCACGGTGACAGGTCATGAACAGGGCTTGTGTTGCTGTCTGAGGAGAACACGCCATTGGACATGGTGACAGGTCATCACTGCCGTGGCAAAAATAACGCCTATAAAACTAATAGTAGCTAGTTAGAGTCTAGAAAAAATCTAGGTCACAGTCATCACCTGCGGAGGACAAGGATGAACCTGTGGCTCGCTCTCTCTCTCTCTCTGGTCGACACCGTGGGCTGGCTAAATGCAGGTAACTGGCTGGTACCGAAATACAGTTCGTATAAAGAGCCCTGGTTCATATTCAATTAATGTAACCAAGAAATGAAGGAAGGGTGGAGGAGGGTGACAGTTAGGAAAGTACTGTTTGTTTTCTGATTGGGTAGAAGATAAGAAAGGACTTCAGACCCCCTTTGATGTTAATGGCCCTCTGGTATAGAATTACCTTGATGAATCCACACGGGGACCAACTGTACTGAGGGCAAAATGGCCGCCACCGTCTGATGGATGTGTCCTGTCATTCTCTAATTTTGTGACCCTGAAGGCTGCATGGTTGTCAACGCACATCAAACCGGTAGTCACCTGGGTGTGGTGTACCGTAATACTTGCAGCCTCACAGCCACAAATGAGTCCTGCTAGTTTGTTTTGACTTTTGGACATGAACAGCATGTTGACTAAATCCCTAAAGGAATATTGTGGAAAGGTTAATGGAAGGCCATGTAGTCTGGTTTGTAGTTCTGGCCAACTTATTGTACCAACTAGTCATGACATCGTAATAGTATATCATTCCTACAGCAGTCCCTTATCAACACTTATTCTAGCACAGCATAAGGATGTGTGAGTCCTGGGTGGAAACAGGAATAATGCTGGCATCCGGTGTCTCACACATCCCACCTGACTCCAATAAATGTCATTCAGATCTGCAGCTAATTATTGAATTATGAGTCAGATGGATGTCAGTGCGTCTGCCTCCACATGAGAGGGAGGGAGGGAAATAGAGGAATGATGGGGGAGAAAGAGATCATTAGAGAGCGATGAGAGACCTTAAACAGAGATAAAGAGGTAGAGTAGTCAGGGCAGTATAAAGTTAGAAAAGAAAGTGACAGAGATAGAAACAGGGGGAGGAACAGAGAGAGGGTGACTCACTGGGAAAATGGAGAGGGGAACATGTGATCTGAACAGGTAAGGGAGTCAGACAGGAGAGAGGTTGGTTAGGAATGACTCACAAGGAGAGGGGGGGCGAGAGAGAGCGGTGGAAGCAGAGGGGGGGGGTTACCTAATGGCTTCCGTGTCAGTAAGTCTTTCTGATTCTCCTTCTCTCCCAAACACACACACACAAACACAAATCCCACAACCACTAATTATGAATTCAAAGCTATTGCTCCCAACCACAACTGGGAAGTAATTTGTAAAAAAAAAAAAAAATCGTTACCACACAAACAATGCCTCCAAAGCAAAACCTCCAACTATGATTACCCAGAAAGCACTGAGGCACAAACCACAGAACCACAGCTCCCAGTGTTTGCGTCCTCAAGATCCACTCCCACTAAATTGAAACTGTGACATTATTTTTCTGGCGGTTCCAAATTGCCGACCAATATACACGCCCAGTCGCCTCCCCCTCCCTCCAGTCAAAACTGTATGTGTGTGTTTGTCTTCTCTTCTCTTGATGAAGCCTGACGGCCACTGGGAGCCTGGTTACTGACACCACCTGGAGCCTGGTTACTGACACCACCTGGAGCCTGGTTACTGACACCACCTGGAGCCTGGTTACTGACACCACCTGGAGCCTGGTTACTGACACCACCTGCAGCCTGGTTACTGACACCACCTGGAGCCTGGTTACTGACGCTACCTGGAGCCTGGTAACTGACACCACCTGGAGCCTGGTCACTGACGCTACCTGGAGCCTGGTTACTGACACCACCTGGAGCCTGGTTACTGACGGTGACATGTCACTTGGCCCTCGTTCCTGGCTCTCACCGGCATTTGCGGCAGGGGCGTAGCCAGAAAAATATTTTTTGGTAGGCCTAGAAAAATACTGATAGGCATCTTTTCAGTTTTTTTTACTTATTTACTTGGCGATGTGCACCCGGTGCATAATTTTTCGGAGATATTTTCGTTTTTGGGTAGGCCTTAGAACAAATTGGGTAGGCCTATGCCTACCCGTGGCTACGCCCCTGATTCGCGGTCTGCGGCTGGCGCAGTTTTGCAGTGTTTCCTGTGACTGGGGTGCTTCCTGTGAGTGGGGTGCTTCCTGTGAGTGGGGTGCTTCCTGTGAGTGGGGTGCTTCCTGTGACTGGGGTGTTTCCTGTGACTGGGGTGCTTCCTGTGAGTGGAGTGCTTCCTGTGAGTGGGGTGCTTCCTGTGACTGGGGTGTTTCCTGTGACTGGGGTGCTTCCTGTGAGTGGGGTGCTTCCTGTGAGTGGGGTGCTTCCTGTGAGTGGGGTGCTTCCTGTGAGTGGGGTGGCGGGGGAAGGGATAGGGATGTGTCGTTTCGCAGGTAACTGGAGATCCAGCCGAGTGGTGACACATGTCGTCTGGTGGGTGGAGACGGCTGTACATGGAGTGGTATCGCATGTGTCACCTTGCGATGCTGGTTGGAGGTGTTTGATGATTAAGTATAAACTCTGGGTAAAGGTCTAAGCTTCTGTCCACAGGTGCTGGCGACCGTTTGAGGCAGAGAGGGTGAAATCCCGAAGGATGCCATGTGATCGCCTTCACATCTTGACAAAACACGTCATATTTAGTGGGGGATGCTGGCGATTGGCTGACCTTTGATTGACAGCTGGAGCTGGCCAATGACAGTACTGGGTTTCTGGCCCACCATCTTGACAGCTGACATGACAGCCAATAGGGGGTTAGCATCCTGCTGTAGCGACCGCACTGCGTTGTTCAACACGATGAAACACGGGGAAGAGACACATGACAGTTTGAGTTCCAGAGAGAAGGTGACTGTCAACACAGACTGATACCATGCTTATGTGCGAGGTGTGAGTGTTGTACTTTGAAGTGCATCATGAAGCTGATAGGATCAGCATTTCATAGAAGGGAGCTAGTTGCCATGTTTAACGGTGTGTTTTTAGCGTGAGCGTGTGTGTTAGCGTGAGCATACAAGTGTGGATTGATACATGGCCCTGGGCTGTATCCATGGGTTGTGATTAGTAATGTGTGTTGAAGTATGATACAGCAGCTTTCGCCCTAATGCAGCTCTCATTAGGGAGATTAGATCTCAGAATTAGCACACCGCGCTTCTAGCCAAATGCTAATTTTACCTGTGAACACAGTTTGCAGTAAATAATACAAAAAAAAACCATGATGACTATGACATTACAATTGATTAGGTTTCTGGAGGGGAGAAATCTGCAGATAGATGTGAGGATTCAGAAGAGGGTAAGGAAGAGACATTTCAACTAAAAGAACAGACAGGAGGGTTCGCCGTGTACATAAACATTTCAAAAGGCCATTTCACCAATTAGAGCCAAGTAGGGATCCTAAACAGAAAGAAAAGTCTTATACTCCGGTCTGAAAGACCAGTCGGCTGAAACTACAAAGAGCTGTTCGAATGCAATCCGAGGTTTAATAATTTGTAGTCTGAGCTGGTCGTCCACTTCAAAGACAATAACGCTTCACTTTGATTCTCTTCAGAACCTTTGGTCATTAAGAGTGGAAAGATACATTTTGGTGTTTTCTCTTGAAACACTCTGAAAGATACATTTTGGTGTTTTCTCTTGAAACACTCTGAAAGATACATTTTGGTGTTTTCTCTTGAAACACTCTGAAAGAGACATTTTGGTGTTTTCTCTTAGAAACACTCTTGACACCCACTCGATCCTGCTGGAAGCTTTTTCAACAGTTCACAGCAGAGAAAGAAAAGCGTCTAGTATTCCAGGACCAAAGCAGGATGAGACTCTTGGATGATACTTGAGATCAATCGCACACTCAAGAGAAGAGTTTCAATGCACAGAAATTCACTAAAAAACACTTGAGTTTTGTGAAGTATTGTACATATTCACCCGGCCTTGTGTGTTGACCTCGTGAAAGACCTTCTGTACTTGTCAAGTTGTGTTTGTGTGTGTGGGGGTTTACATGGGTGTTTGTGTTTACGTGTGTGTGTTAACATGTCTGCATTGGGTTAGTGTGTGTGTGTGTGGATTTACATTTACATGCCCGTGTGTGTGGGACTGAGAGTGTGTTTGTGTGTGTGTGTGAGAGGGGTGAGTGGTTGGGTGGGGATGTGTGTCGGATGACTGATTGAGTTGTAGCTGTGTGAGTGTGTATATCTGTGCCTGGCTGTGTGTGTGTGTGTTTCTCAGCGTATCCTGAATCCATTTGAGATGTGATAACCTCTGTCACTGACAGCCCTCCACTGTGATCCATCCAATTGGATTCCTCCCTGCGTTTCAGCGTGACATTTTCAGGGCTCTTTCACACCAGAAGGACGACAATTAGAAGCGAGGCCTCTGTGTGCACATGGCTGAGCTAATTCAACGTGAGAGGAGGCAGTAATTGAAAAAAGAGAGAGGAAAGGACAGGGAAAGGAAGGGGAGCAGAGGGGGGGGGAGGGGAGGAGAAAGGAGGAGGAGGAAAAGTGTGCACACACAAAAAAGCACACAGACACACTAACAGACACACACACACAAACACACTAACAGACACACACACACACACACACACACACACAGACACACTAACAGACACACGCATGCCACACACCTGGACTCACACACACACTCATGTACATTCTCACAAAATTCTTGAGATGCTGCAAAGACGATGGGAGGAGCTTGCGAAGGACACAAGGAGCAAAATAAATCATTGTTATAAAACAGCTATAAGCATCTCTCCCTGCCCCCTCCAGCCACTTTCATCCATCCCTCCATCTGCCCCTCCTTCCAGACCTCTGAGAGTTCCTCCAGCCCTCGCTCCATGCTTGATGGGGTGGTAAATAACAGTGTTCGTTTGACACGCTCCATTAGATGAGAGGAGAGAGAACAATGGAAGAAGAGATAACCACTGCTAGCACAATGACCTGCTGAGGCCCACTAGACAGGAAGAGAGAGACGAGGAGGATGGAGAGAGAAGGAGAGAGCGAAAGAGAAAGAGTGAGAGACAGAGAAATAAAAGACAATGAATGACTGAAAGAGAATGAGAGAAGAAAAAGAGAAAGCGAGAGAGAGAGAGAGAGAGAGGGAGAGAGAGAGTGAGTGAGAGAGTGAGAGCGGGGCGTTGACGGAAACGTCGAGAGCGATACGTCGTGTCAAGTGTCGAAAGTTTCCTGAACTCTACCAGCTCGACTACTGACCTGCCACTGGCCCCATACAGTGGGATACCACGACAGGGTGTACAATTACCCCAGACGGCGGCCATTACATGGCTTAGCAAACCATGACTCATCACGCACTTCCTTCTTCCCTTCGCTCTCTCAATACCACCCTCCTTCCCTCCTTCCATCCCTCCCTCTGGGTGAGTCTTTCACTTCAACGGTGGTTTCAGATGGTAAAAACTGGAGGGAAGTAGAGAGGGTGGCAAAGAGTGGGATGTAAAAAAAAGGAGCTGGCAGACTGGAAGAGCTGAATTGCTCTAGAGAGAGATACTTGTACCAGCAGGGAGGCAGCAGGCTAATTATGGTCTGGCACTTCCTGATCGAAACAGGGCCGACACGTGGAGAGGTGGGATTGTGACCTGAGGAATAGTGAACGTGGTTTGGAGAGGAGAGAGTTGGGGAGAGAAAATACTTGTGAACCTAATTGGGTTTTTTATACACCTCCCAATGCCTGTGCTCCCTGTGGCTATGACGCTTCACAGTGAATCATGCCTGGAGTTAACAGGTTCTGTTGTGTCCGCAAGCAAATCAATTATTAGCCTCACGGGGAGGATCTGCGTTCTGGCAGGAAGAGATGATGAGAAAATGAGGTAAATATGGAGGAGAGGAAAGAGACATTCTATTTCTGAGAGCCTGTCCCTGTGTGTGTGTGTGTGTGTGTGTGTGTGTGTGTGTGTGTGTGTGTGTGTGTGTGTGTGTGTGTGTGTGTGTGTGTGTGTGTGTGTGCGTGCACCTGTCTGCTAGTTGTCTCTCATGTCTTATGATCTCCTCACTTTCAAGTCAGAACTATTTTCCATCTACCCATAAAAACAGGTGTTCTCTTCATGGCAGGTCAAGACTAAAAACAGGATTAACACAACTGCTGCCCTCGTCAAGATGTAGCAAGTGCACACAAATTTATAATGTCCTTCCTAGAAGAAGGGGTCCGTCTTTGTGGAAGAAAAGGAAGTAAACGACAGTCATTAAAGTCTTCAATGGTGCCTCCCCCTCCTCCCCCTCTCCGTCTTCCTCGCTCCTCTCTCTCTCCCGCTCCTCGCTCAGTTAACTCATATTAAAGGTCACGCCCAACCAGGAACCACAGCTCCTTCACACATGCTCACACACACATACACACACACACAGACACACACACACACACACACACATAAGGCCCCTAAAAGTCATTGACTGTCACGCAACAGTTCTTTCATGCCTTCCTTCAGGTTCAGCAGTCTTCCTCCAAACACTCCCTCTTCCTCCTCCTCTACACCCCCCCTCCACCCACACCTATTTAGCCTTCACTGTCTGCTGGTCACAAACTCCATCCATCTCCATCCATATACTGTACCCTCTCTCTCCGTCAATCTTGCACCTTAGTCAGAGTGAGTGACAGAGAGAAGTGGTGGAGAGAGAGAGGGAGAGAGAGAGAGAGAGAGAGAGAGACAGAGAGTAAGGGAGGGAGGAGGTAAAGTGTGATGTGAGGATGGGGAGAAAGAGAGAGACATTTAAAATATAGTGATTATTTTTGTTGAAATAAACAATAAAAGATACAGAGACGGAGTGTTTTCACCGTACTTACACTATTTCCTTGAATGTTTTCCGGCACACAGCTTTACACATACTGCAAAAGACAGTATGATTCAAGTGAGAAACCACTAAACCAACACACAATGCACACACACTTAAAAACACAAACCCTAACCCCCACACACACACACACACACAGCACATCAGCCCAACACCCCCCCCCCTCCACAAACACACACACACACACGTCAGCCCAAACACCATCTTCCAGGCTCTGCAGCACATAGTTTCCACAGCTGAATGAACAAAGTACTTAACCTGCACAGCTCCAGAGCACAGCCAGCTGTTGAGACAGATAATATGTTAACTACAAGGCAGAATCCCACCCCGAACCAGAGCATCTGGCCTCAGAACCTCTATTCCAGTCATCATACACTGCTCCGTGCCAGGCTGAAATCCATCCCCCCTCATCCCCCAACCCCCTGCCCTGGTCTGGGGGAACCCAGAGAGGGAGAGAGAGGTGCTCCTGTTACTCTTATATGATACTTAAATACCTACTGTTCATTATGGTGGAGGAATGAGGCCAAGGCTTGGACAAGTAGCAATATGGAAGATAAAGGTAAGGTTTGTTGTGCTACCCAGAACATAGTACTACCAAAAACATAGTACTACCCAAAACATACTATTTTCCAAAACATAATATTTTCCAAACCCTCGTTCAATCCACAACAGAGTAGCATTAACCGCAGTAGCCAAATCATTTCAAACTAGATTTCAAACAATCGTTACAGTAGATCAGGATTTCTGTGCTGTGTATTCAGGTGTGGTTCCTCAGTGTGTGTGTGTGTGTGTGTGTGTGTGTGTGTGTGTGTGTGTGTGTGTGTGTGTGTGTCCTGCTCCAGTGGATCTAATCCCCTCGCCCCTGCAGAGTGAGTCGGCCTGAGCTAACCCTGTTTTAACACTCTGTCCTCCCCACACACAGGCAAACCCTGCTAGATTTTCTGCTCCACAGAATTAAGTGCAGCTAATACAAGTCCCGCTGTGGCCAGGGCCTGCCATAGTACAAACACACACACACACACACACCACACACACACAGACAGACAGCGAAAAAACCAAGGTGTGAGGAAATGATGAAGGCCAGTGTGGTAGATGTGCATGCATATATACACAGATACACACCCGTATACAAAGACCCTCTAGGTCTCTCTAAGCTCAATTTGCCATCAGCAGATATCGATTCTGCTGCCTGCAGGCTTTTTATAGCAACCAGCAGGATCATTAGAGCCCAGCCCAGCCCCAGTCCTGCCTGCCTGCCTGCCTGCCCATCTGAAAGACAGCGTGTAGAGGGAGGGAGGGAGGGAGGGAGGGAGGGAGGGAGGGAGGGAGGGAGGGAGGGAGGGAGGGAGGGAGGGAGGGAGGGAGGGAGGGAGGGAGGGAGGGAGGGAGGGAGGGAGGGAGGGAGGGAACATGAGAAAATGGACAGAAAAAGGAGAGAAGGGAGCTGATGGAGGCAGAAAGAGGGAGAGAGAGGCAGACAGAGGGAGAGAGAGGCAGAAAGAGGGAGAGAGAGGCAGAAAGAGGGAGAGAGAGGCAGAAAGAGGGAGAGAGAGGCAGAAAGAGGGATAGAGAGGCAGAAAGAGGGGAGAGAGAGGCAGAAAGAGGGAGAGAGAGGCAGAAAGAGGGAGAGAGAGGCAGAAAGGGAAAGAAATTTGAGTGTGGATGGAAAAGGAGAGAACAAAAAACACCAACGCTGACAAACAGCAGATAAAGAAAGAGAGAAACAGTGAATATAGAGATAAGACATGGAAGACATGGAAGACATGGAAGACATGGAAGACTCTTCAGGACTTTAGCTGCAGGTTTGTTGTTTCTTGTTCATTAAACATATTCCTTGTACTAATTGCAGTGGGGTGGCTGTGTGCGATATGTGCTTAAGCAGGACGTCATGCCTAATGTTAGGAAACATCGTGCTAATCACCTCACCCTGATTTCTGTTACGCAAGCAGAAAATGAATATCAATCCTAAGTAGCTTTCAAAATACAGCTAAGGGGAAATATCACAGTCTTAATTACTGTTGACAGTCAACGAAAATTGTAAACATTGCATGAAAAACTGTAGGAGAGCCGTATGTGTTTGTGTGTGTGTGTATCTGCATGGTGAGCCGTATGTGTGTGTGTGTGTGTCTGTGTATCTGCATGCCTGGTTTTGTAAACTAGAACGCAATCCCTACAAGTGAACATGCATGCATGTTTTGGTGAGACACGTGTTGCTAATTTGCATTGGTGTGTATGTGTGTGTACGTGCGCGCATGTGTGTATGTGTTGGTCTGGGATCCCCGCGGCCCCCTGGAGGGAGGCTTCATCTGTAATTGCCTGTCTGGTGGATCCACAGCAGTGGAAAGCCTGTCCTTATCTCTGGACTAGAGCTTCTGCAAGGTGTGCCAAAGAACAGTACATGATGACAAAGACACGGAAGAGAGAGAGAGAGAGAGAGAGAGAGAGAGAGAGAGGGTTATGTGAGTCTGATGGAATGAGAGCGTAAGAGGATAAGGGAGAGACAGACAGACAGACAGACAGATAGACAGAGAGAGACAGAGAGAGAGAGAGAGAGAGAGAGAGAGAGAGAGAGAGAGAGAGAGAGAGAGAGAGAGAGAGACATAGAGAGAGAGAGAGAGAGAGAGAGAGACGTATTGTTGTGTGAGTGTGTATGAACCTTCATGTCCCTCCAAACACACAGCCAGTTCCACCCCACCCTCCTCCCGCTCCTCCCCCGCCTCCCCCGCCTCCCCCTGCCAGCCACCATTACTCTCTGATTGGTGCATTGATATGCTTCACTCGTGCTTGCGCATACTGATAAGCATAACCCCTATGTCAAAACAGCAGACACACACACACGCACACACCTCTCACAGTGCCATACCCACAATCCCTCACTCTCTGGCACCACATGGTCTCCACTGATGGTAACCACAAGCAAAATGGCTCCTGGCTTTATTTTGTCGTCCTCGTATTCCGATCCGCTGATTGAATAACACGATCGTGAAAGAAGGCCGAAAAGGTAAATAGCTTTTAGAGCAAGGCCAGTTTGCTCTGCCAGCGTGTCATTTCAAGCCCCCGAGAGCTGCAATCATATGGCTGTCACTTGTGAAAATGCCCCATAATGCATTTCTGTTGGGGGACATTAGCCCGTCTCGCAGTGCGTCTGAGTGGCGTAGTTATGTGTCAGAGTTGACAGGGCCAATGGAGGGATCAGAAGAAACATCCTGGCACACACAAGGGGCACACACACACAATACATGCATACACACACAACACACACACACACAACATATACAGACATACACAACAAACACGTACACACGCAACATACATATACACACACACACACACACACACAGAAACAGAAACACATACAAGTCAGGTGATCGTACATCCAGTAATTCTTCACTGCACCATGCGAGCCCACAGTGAACAAGGCCAACAAGCAGGTTGGTTTACTAGCAGACATGGAGGCTCACTGAAAGCCAAACCCCTGGAGCAGGATTCTGGGTTTAGATCCCTCCAAGATTCCTCCTCCTCCACACATGTATCTAAATAACCATGTATAACAAGATCACAAGAAGCACACACAGACACACACACACACACACACACAGGTTTGTTTTACTATCCTAGTGAGGACTGACAATTCGCTGTGTCCTATTCATTCTGTCATCTACAAATTAAGCATAAAATGCATGTATGTCTTATATAAAGGTAGTGTTTAAAGACAAGCTAGCAGCTATTTTTTAAGGCCTTTCAAATGGTTTTGGTAGTTGGATTAAATGTCTTCTTTCAGCATGTTAAGAAACATGTATTTTCTGAGATAAGAGGATGAATCAGAGTGCAGCCTGTCATGGGTTAGATGGATTCATGCTCTGTTGTGACCTGTTGCACGGTGTCAGTAGAGTACCTGTGATGTAAGAGACATCTAAGGATACAAGTTTAGCTTCCGATCACCTCATTTGTTGCTCTCTCCCCCTCACTCACACCCCCCCTCTCTTTTCTCCCTCCCTCAACTCCCGCTTCCTGCTCTCACTCTCTCTTTTTCAAATGCACTCATCTCTCTCTCTCTCTCTCTCTCTCTCTCTCTCTCTCTCTCTCTCTCTCTCTCTCTCTCCCTCTCTCTCTCTCTCTCTCTCTCCCTTTCTCCACCACTTCCTGCCTTTCTTTCTCACTCTGTCTTTCTCTGACTCTCTACCTTTTTTTTATCGCTACTCC
>NC_140383.1:2995000-3002500 GCF_054491055.1 Hypomesus nipponensis | reverse complement strand
TGACTGGAATCTGCTTCCTTCATGCTATTCACCAGACACAACATTCTAGAAGCTGGCTGATTCCATTAGCCAATTTCAGTGTCTCGTTCCCCAGACGCCCCCTACCCAGACCACCCACGTCCTCAGCATTCTCTTTGTTCTCTGGTCTCTCAATGCTCAGTTTCCGACTGCGTATCGAAGTTTGTGAACGAGCGCAAAATCAATTGAAAGCTCTGGGAAGGCCTTTCTCCCATTTGGCCGATAGTGAACTCTGAGGGCCTGGTGTGGTTGATAGGGATGGCCGCGTGGCTCAAAGCCAGTGTCGGAAACAGAGACTAAGATGTACGAATCAACTCAAGAAAGGTTCAGATCAGATACTCCACTCTGAAACCTTTCTCTCCCTTCTCCCTTCATCTTTGTCATTTCCTCTCTGTTCTTCTCCTGTGCATCCATTACACACAACAACAGGCTAACCAGCATTGCCCGTCTACTCTTGTGACATTTCTCCTACTACGTCTCCACTCCGAGCCTATTTATATACCACTGACCTTTCCTTCCTCCGGTGGAGCTCACAAGCGCTCGCTTCGGACCACTGCCCCCCCACCACACACACACACCAGCACACACACACCACACACACACTGCCCACCACCACACACACACCAGCACACCCACACCACACACACCAGCACACACACACATCAGCACACACACACAACTCACAGGAAGGCCATGGAGTGTAAACCGTTACATTAGGAGGGAAAGAGAAGATGAGGACGGGGGAGGAGAAAAGAGACTCAAACCGCTAGCGACAAGTGGAAGGTTAACAACAACAGCAGCCATATTGGAAGAAAGGGTATAAAGAGACATACCCTTTAAAACTGGGGGGTTGAGAGACAGAGAGACAGAGAGAGAGAGAGAGAGAGAGAGAGAGAGAGAGAGACAGAGAGAGAGAGAGAGAGACAGAGAGAGAGACAGAGAGAGAGAGAGAGAGACCTTGATCACAAAAAGACAACGAAAAGGGGGTGAAAACAAAGAAACAGAGTAACTGGCAGCGCCGCTCGACAGGAAGGGGGCCGTGTCCTCCTCGACAGGAAGGGGGCCGTGTCCTCCTCGACAGGAAGGGGGCTGTGACCTCCTCGACAGGAAGGGGGCCGTGTCTTCCTCGACAGGAAGGGGGCCGTGTCTTCCTCGACAGGAAGGGGGCCGTGTCCTCCTCGACAGGAAGGGGGCCGTGTCTTCCTCGACAGGAAGGGGGCCGTGTCTTCCTCGACAGGAAGGGGGCCGTGTCCTCCTCGACAGGAAGGGGGCCGTGTCTTCCTCGACAGGAAGGGGGCCGTGTCTTCCTCGACAGGAAGGGGGCCGTTGCCTCCTCGACAGGAAGGGGGCCGTGTCCTCCTCGACAGGAAGGGGGCCGTGTCCTCCTCGACAGGAAGGGAGCCGTGTCTTCCTCGACAGGAAGGGGGCCGTGTCCTCCTCGACAGGAAGGGGGCCGTGTCCTCCTCGACAGGAAGGGGGCCGTGTCCTCCTCGACAGGAAGGGAGCCGTGTCTTCCTCGACAGGAAGGGGGCCGTGTCCTCCTCGACAGGAAGGGGGCCGTGTCTTCCTCGACAGGAAGGGGGCCGTGTCTTCCTCGACAGGAAGGGGGCCGTGTCCTCCTCGACAGGAAGGCGTGAGCGTGAAACGCCACTGAAAGGGCTTGATTGAACCCTGAGGATGGATAAAGATGAATGAAAAAGAGGGAAGAAAAAGGGAGGGGACTACACGTGGAGGGAAACAGCTACTGAGCTCATTTGCGGCAAACTCAACCGACTGTGCTTAACTGATTCATACCGTTAGCGTAGCATGCTAGCTCGATTGACCGTGCTCACTATCAGTCCATTATCAGTCCACTATCATTAAGAGCCATCCTGAAAAAAACTAAGGTGGTGATGTTTGAAAGTGTAGAGGTGCTGCCGCATGTGGTTTCACAACGAGCTGTCCTGAGGTTCCAAAGCACATTCTATCAGCAGAACCATGGCTGGATGTTCCATCCAGGCAGACGCTTCCTCTGGCTGGCTCGCCCTCGATACACATTTAACTGTACTTCATAAGTAGCACGGGTTACAAAAAACATATTTGATTTAATTTAATCAGAACTCCAACACGGTTTGTGGTTGGAACAGTGTGTGTGTGCGTGTGTTTGTGTGTGTGTGTGTGTGTGTGTGAAAGGCAAACACATGATTTCCATATAAAGTCACAGAGGCCTGGAGTGCAGTGAAAATCTCCAATATGTTCATCCACACAAACGGCCACAGTCAGCACAGCCTGTGACTTAGTGTGACAACAATGAATATTCACATGGGAATCTATCAACAGGAACTGGAACACCAGTGACTGGTAGCAAGCTGTTTACACTATGGTATGTTATGCCACTACGGTCAGCCTACGAGATCCTGTGATTGCAAAACGGCGGAGTCAAGTGGCTGAGCGGGTAGAGCATCGAGCTAGTAATCGGAAGGTTGCCAGTTTGATTCCCGGCCGGTGCACATGACGTTGTGTCCTTGGGCAAGGCACTTCACCCAACTTGCCTCAGGGAGAATCCCTGTACTTACTGTAAGTCGCTCTGGATAAGAGCATCTACTAAATGCCACACTGAAATCCTAGCGTGTCATGGAACTATGTATCCCTGATGTTAGACTAGATCTCTGTCACCACACAGGTAGTCTCACGGCAGTGTTTATGGATCCTGGCGTGCCAGGAACAGGATGTGACCACACAAGTAACCCAAAGCTGTTCGTGTAAGCTAAACCCCACAGTGATCAGATTCTATCAACTGGTTCCCACTCCCAGACATCCACCCTGCCTTCCCATCTCCCTGGGATGAAACACTGATCTCACACAAGCAAATCCTCAAAAGCCGGTCGTATGTAAGCACGTGTTTCCGCCCATCCGGTGGGGTTAGAGATTGGATATCAGTCTGGCTCCAGGACAGCATGTTGAGGAGAGGAGGAGAAGAGGGGAGGATAGGAGGAGGGGGGGAGGATAGGAGGAGAAAGGGATAGGAGGAGAGAAGAGGAGAGGATGAAGAGGAGGAGAGGAGGAAGAGAGGAAATGAAAGGAGGAGAGGAAGTACAGTGAGTTCAAACAGTGCCCCTCTCCTCTCCGACCTGCATGTGGAGCTGAGGCAGGAGCCTGTGGAGGCAGGGCTGGTGACGGTGCTCCCAGGCCGGTGTTGTCAACGCCAGGCCTGAGGGCGGATGAACCAGGCTGTCTGCGGCCACGGCACGCGCCGGAGACTGTGACAGCTTCGATACGGCAGCTGTCATTGGCACCTGGCTGTGATGTGTCAGTAATACACACACACACACACACATGCTGGGGTTTGCATTTACAGAATGTGTGTATGTGTGTGTTTGTTTGGGAGGAGGGAGGAGGCTGTATGTGTGTAACTGTGTGTGTGAGAGAGTATGTGTGTGTACAGTATGTGAGTGTGTGTGTATGCAGGTGTGTGTATGTATATGTGTGATGAGGGGCTGCTGTCTTTCAGAAAGACATTGTAGTGCCAAGGCTGGTATTAAGGACTCAAAGAGTTGACAGCAACATGATGTAAACACACACACGCACTGTGTATCTTGCATATATACACACACACACACATAGAGCTACATAGACATAGAGCTCTCGCTTACACACACTGCATGGCCGCAAAACGTGTAGACAAATGTGTATTGTGTATATTGCAGAAGCAGGGACACTGACTGAGAACGTGGGTCTGATGGGAGACTAGCTGACGCAGATGTCACGCCTGCAAAGGACCCATCACACCACGACAGCACACACTCCAGGAACAACTGTTTCCCAATTCCTCCCGCCCCTCCCTCATTCTCCATCCATCTTGAGGACCATAAGTCCACTGTACGTCTCTCTCCTCCCTCTCTTACACTCTCTCCCTCCCTCTTTCTCTCAGTCCTGCTCTATCTCTCCCTCCATCCCTCCCTCCATCCCTCCCTCCCTGACCCTCTCAGTCCTGCTCTATCTCTCCCTCCATCCCTCCCTCCATCCCTCCCTCCCTGACTCTCTCAGTCCTGCTCTATCTCTCCCTCCATCCCTCCCTCCATCCCTCCCTCCCTGACTCTCTCAGTCCTACCTGTGATGAGAAGTGTCCGTCCAACAGAGGGAGAGGGATTCTATTACCTGGCCTTTATTGAAAAGGGATCCAGTTTCACATCCAGCATGCTATTGCAGGATAGCAACCATTTTAGACACGGACACACACAAACACACACACACAAACACACACTCACACACACAGCCTCAGCAGGGAGAGTGACAACATTTCAATACCAATCCATGAATAAATAAAAAACACCAAATCAAAGCAGTGTAAGAGTAAATGATTGTTGACAGAAGAGAGGGACCCTTCTAGAACCTCATTGCCGTAGTGTGTGTGTGTGTGTGTGTGTGTGTGTGTGTGTGTGCAGAGCAGCCTCAGAGCTCGACTGCAGAGAGCCTGCAGCAGCAGTGCCAGTACACATGATGTCATCACCAAGCACCTGTCACAGAAAGCTTCCACTGGCCATGACATCATCACCATGTGCCAGTCACCGGCAGCGTGAAATTCAGACGCCTCTAACAAGACAATCCACCGACCCCTATTCCATTCCCTGCTGGATTGAAATGCACGCTATAGGGTGTCAATCCCCCCCCCCCCCCGAGTGTGAAATAAGATCCCCTAAAATGTAATATGTAAATGTATTTGGATAGGACTTTCTGTATTTCCATGGCAATTACTGTGTGTGTTCCTGCTTCCATCTGACTAGAGAGAGAAGAGAGAGAGAGAGAGAGAGAGAGAGAGAGAGAGAGAGAGAGAGAGAGAGAGAGAGAGAGAGAGAGAGAGAGAGATGAACTGCATAGCTGAAACGTAGCAGGTAGAGCTCGTGATCTTCTTCAGAGTTCCGTCACGCAACACCACAGCTGTCAATCAACAGTTGCAGCCAATCACTGTACAGCTGCCGCCAATCCCTGTACAGCAGCAGCCAATCACTGTTATCTTGAGAACGAAAACCACGCCGCTTTCAAAGTGGAGGATTTGCCCCAGCACGGGTATTGATCCTTTTTATTCACACACACACACACACATTCTAAAGGCCACTTGCACCCCAACCAAGGAACACACACCCCCACAGTGCACTCGTAATCAATAACGTCGTTTGAATGTTTAACTTTGGAGCCCAGAGGATCAATAAGGATTGCTTAACTGCAACAAAATATATGTATTTCTGCCAAGTGTCGATGTGTATCCAGCCAGGGAAGCTCCAGTCTGTAGTCACATGATGTCACAGACCAAGGACAGAGATGACAGAGAGTAGGAGGAACTGGTGACGGGGAACAAATTACAAAACAAATTACAACACAACTGAAACAAACGTTTTTTCAGGATTGGAAAACCGGTATTTTCTTAAAAACTGATAAATAACTGAACCACAATTACACAGAGTGATGCAAAGTTTAAGCTGCAAAAACAAACTCAAATTCCAATCACCTGCACCAGAAAAACCCTTAACCATGCCTCCTGCCACACTGTTACCAAGTCCTGGGATAATCAGGGCTCCAATGTCAATGTGTCATCACTGTGAACTTAATAGTCCTGGTAGAGGCACTGACGAGGGCTCTTACCAAGCCCAAGGACAACTGAGATAACACATTCAAAGAAGGTAGGGAGAGAGAGAGAGAGAGAGAGAGAGAGAGGGAGGAGAGAGAGAGAGAGAGAGAGAGAGAGAGAGAGAGGGAGAGAGAGAGAGAGAGAGAGAGAGAGAGAGAGAGAGAGAGAGAGGGAGAGAGAGAGAGAGAGACAGAGAGAGAGAGAGAGAGAGAGAGAGAGAGAGAGAGAGAGAGAGAGAGGGAGAGAGGGAGAGATAAAAAAGACTGATAGAGAAAGAATATGTGTGTGTGTGTGTGAAAATCAGGAAGAGAGGGAGGATGGGAGAAAAAATACAAAGGTTGAAAAGTGGGGATAGGCTAAAAGGAAAAAGAAAGCAATGTGTGTGGGTCTGTGTGTGCGCAGGAATGAGAGAGGCTAAATCACAGACCACAGGGGAGTGCAGCCGCATGTGTTTAGCCTCTCAATGCTAATGCTAATTCACTGGCGGGCCCCCATCAAACAGAAACCTCAGCTCTCCCTCCAGTCAGCAGCTCATCAAAGGCTCTGCTCCTCACAAGGGAAAGGAAAAGAGAGAGAGAGAGAGAACGAGACGGATGGAGAGATAAAGAGAACCAGAAGGAAAAGAGAGAAGGAGAGAACTGGGGATGGGGAGGGAGGGATGGATGGAGAGAGAAGGACAGAGAAAGAAATGAGGAAGAGGAGTACAGAGGAACAGATCTAATATGGGCTTCGCCAACAATTTAATTCAATCACTTTCTTTTTTTTTGCTGCCATCTCTGCAGCCTCAACCATGTTACTCCCTCTGTGCAGTTTGGTCTGTCTCCTTCCATTCCACTCTCTCTGTCATATAGAGAGATGTTTCTCCCTCCCTCCCACCCCTCCCTGCCTCGCTCCATCCCTCCATCAAACCCTCCCTCCATCCCTGCTTCAGTGGCTAGAAGGCTTCACTGCCCATGTGCATGATTACATTGTAACCAGGCTGCCAACCTGCCTCTGCCACTATCCCCAATGGGTTGATGGGAGAGTGAGTCCAAGGATAATCTCCTACCTGGGGAACTACACATCGCTGACCTCTGCCCAGGTGCCTTCTGGGAGATGTAGTCCGCCAGGCTGACAGGCCTGACACTGAGACACAACACAGAGAGAGAGAGAGAAACAGAGAGAGAGAGAGAGACAGAGAGAGAGAGAGAGACAAAGAGAGAGAGACAAAGAGAGAGAGACAAAGAGAAAGGGAGACAAAGAGAGACAGAGAGACAGCAGAAGGGGAGGAGGAGGGAAGGGAGGTGAAAGGATACAGCCGTATGCCGCCTGTTCTGGTACCGATGGCCACGATCTTCTGGATGGGGTCGAAGGCCAGGGCGGTGGGCTGGTAGGGGAAGCCATGTCTAACCGTCTGGGAAGAAGAACACACACAGTCAGTACTGAGGCTGGAGGTCAGCTATCATTTGAAGGACAAGTCGAGGAGTTATTTTGAAAGCTTTAGATTTCTTTAGATATGAAACCTGGAAATGGATATTTGAGATGCACTATTGACTATTAGCTGTCATAGCAGGAATCCCGGCCTTCATGACTGGTTTAAATTTGATGTTTAAAATCTGGTGAGAAATGAAAAAGACTGTGAGGAATTGTTTGGGTGACAGAGTAAACCGGGTGGTCTTGAGAGACACAACAAACAATAAATTGAACTCCAGAGAGCTAAAGATGTGAAGCTAAAATTTGATCTAAGGTTGGTGCTGTAATGGATGCACTGGCTGGAGCTGTCCATTCTCCCTGTGGTGCTGAATCACGTATCGCTTTCCGCCCTCTTTGGTGCTGAAACACTCTGCAGCCTACCAAAACTGGTCGGTTCTAATTCATTGCCGGCGCTCTCCAGTGCT